>NC_133373.1:4926350-4983850 GCF_049309525.1 Garra rufa | reverse complement strand
TGATGAGGGTGACAGCAGGTCACCACACTGCATCATGGAAAGGCGGGGTGTTTCATTGCACTACAGCATTAAAGTCACCTTGAAATGTGTGTGTGTGTGTGTGTGTGTGTGTGTGTGTGTGTGTGTGTGTGTGTGTGTGTGTGTGTGTGTGTGTGTGTGTGTGTGTATGTGTGTGTGTCCTACAGTAATAGATCAGCTGCATGAGCTTTTATCATTATACAATAATGAAACATCCATGCACGCATAAAAGCATGCAAATGCACAGCTGGTGTCAATAACTGTGCTATCACACAACACTCTGAGAGCTGGTTCTCAGAAGTCTTATCCAACTGGTTCAGTTGATTTGGAGGAAGTGGATATTAGGTTGACCGCTAAAACACTGAAAATCTGCAGCAATTTATCTCTAAAAGCAGATTTTGTTGCACAAGCAAAACATTTATACAATTTTAATGGGATATAACAGCATACCAAATCAAGTTGGCCTAAATGTGCTGACAAGTCTGCTTTTAAGTGAGTGTGTATGTGTGGGACTGGATGTTAGATGTGGGATTATGTGGGCATTGTCATGTTGTCATAAACTGGGTTTCTGAGCCAGTTATGACCTACTTGCACTTACTTATGATCTAATAATTTATTAATGATCACACACATAGTCATCGCCACATACAGCACATAGACATATTGAGGTTTCATCATATTGATATAGCACTGTTTAGGTCAGTAAGTTTTTTTTTATATACTTACATACTGTTTATATGCTGGTCTTTGGAACGTTATATTCATCAAAGTGCCCTGAAGAAAAATGTATCAATTTCTATAAAAATATTAAGCAGTACAAAAGTTTTCAAATGTAATGTAAATAATAAGAACAAATGTTTCTTCATTAGAAAATTGCCATATTAGATTGACTTTGAAGGATCTTAAATAATGGCTGCTGAAAATTCAGCTTTGCCATCACAGGAGTAAATTACATATTATATATAAAAATAGAAAATTGTTATTTTAAACTGTAATAATATTTCACAATATTACCATTTTTACTGTAATACTGTTTTAACAAGGCAAATAAATGCAGCCTTGGTGAGCATAAAAAACTTCTTTAAAATATTAAAAAGTCTTTGTGACCTCAAACTTTTGAAAGTTAGTGTACAATCAGTAACCAAAAGCAGCAACAATACATCGCCTAAATTAGGTGCCTTATCTGGGGAAGAATTACAAAAGGATCAGTACATAAAAGTGGCATTATGAATATTATAGTCCAGAATCAAATTTCAGAAAAAACAGATTAAAGTACTGCACTGATTCCACATTAATCAAAGCAGACAGCTCTGTAAAACCTGTTTTTTGAACATCTGGCCAGTCGCTGTCATAGCTGATTGATTGCCTGCTTTGTTTTAATATCTCTTATACTCCACTGTGGCTCTTATCATCACAAGAAGCTATTTTTGTATTATTTCAGTGCATTTTGTGAATGGGGAATAACCACAATTCTTGACATCAATTTAGTCTTCCTCTTCTTTCTCTGTTTACCTTCAAGGTCTGGGATCTGGGATTTGGTTTGGGATTTTATTATTTTTTAAATTATTTTTTAAAATAATTTAATTAATTCATTCATTCATTCATTCAAGGTATGTGATTTGGGATTTGGTTTGGGATCTGCTTTTACTTGATTTTAATCTATAGCATCACCAAAAGTCTGACCAGCTGTTCAGGGAATTTTTTTAATGTATTTGCAATTGTATTAAATAATGTTTTATTTTAATAATTTATATGCTGATATGATAGTTGTCTTGGATTGTTAATTTTTTCTGTTTGTTTGTGTTTTTACTATAAAGTGAAACACACAGTAATTATTCAGAGTTTCACCTTGTGATCTCTTTTATGATTCAGAGACTAGTAATTGTCTAAATATTCACACCTATGACCCATTTAAACATGCACATGTGCAGATTCGAAAACACCCTCTGATTACTTTGCTTTATGATTCATTTCTACTACATGTCTGAATATATACACCTGTTTGAGGAAATCAGCTCTTCTTTCCTTGTTAAAAAATTCAGGAAAGACAAGGTTATTCAGAACATCTCTTGTGACTTAATGCATGATTGAGTAAATCAGAATCAGCTTGAAGGCCTCGGCTATGACTGAAAGATGAAATAAAATCTGAATTTGAAAATCAAATTAAATCAACATTTTAATTAGTCGAAAGCAGATGAAATTTAAGACAAATGAGAATGAATAGGAGGCGTTTATTTATCTGTTTAGCAACCAGTTATTCCTGCAAAGAGTTTGCCTCTGCTCTACTGTAATTAATGATGTTAATATTTGATATTGACATTATTGAAGAATTACCTGCCGATATTCAGTGTGAAAACCTTGTGAAATAGGGCCCAGGAGCAGATCTTAACATGCAGTACATTCCACTTCAAATGACTTCATTCCAAAGAGAAAAGCACTCTGTAATTGAGCATTTTGATGGAACAGGCAAAACAGGCAATTGACTGTAACATTTAAACATTTTCATTCATAATTGCCAGAATAAAATAAGGTATGGCCGCTTCTAGCAATATAAAACATATATACTATATCAAGGACATATATACCTGCCTTTGAAAACGTAGCATGGGTATATTTGTAGCAATAGCCAACAATAAATTGTATGGGTCAAAATGAATTTTTCTTTTATGCCAAAAATCAGTAGGATGTTAAGTAAAGATCAAGTTACATGAAGATATTTTGTAAATGTCCTATAATATATCAAAAGTTAAGTTTTGATTAGTAATATGCATTGCTTAGAACTTCATCTGGACAACTTTAAAGTCGATTTTCTCAATTTTTGAATTTTTTGCACCCTCACTTTCCAGATTTTCAAATAGTTGTATCTCGACCAAATATCTATCCTAATATACATCAATGGCAAGCTTATTATTCAGCTTTCAGATGATGTATAAATCTCAATTTCAACAAAATTGACCCTTATGAATGGTTTTGTGGTCCAGGGTATAACTTCGAAGAATTTTTTATTTTTTATTTTGACACATTGAAATGATCACACCTCATTTTTCTCAGGAAAAGAGACAACATTACCAAGAATGAGCTGTAAAAACGATCTCTTTCTTAATTACACCAGCTCATACACACAGAAACATTATGACACAATTTCCTGAGAAATTAACTCTACAGCAAGCACAGACAAATTTCTGCCTGGTTTTGTAGAGGTAACCCCCCCACCCACACAAGATCTGAACCAAATTATCAAATGCAGCGTGCGAAGATGAAACCAGCCGTTCCTCTCTGTCTGGTGTCGTTGGATGGGTGTGGGCCTCTAGATAGTGAAAATCAGCTTTACTGAATTGTTTGGGGTTCTTAAAGCACTTTGTTCAGGGTTATGTGCGAGGCATGTAACAGCTTGCCACACGCTGCCAGAGTATTTGCATTCGGTTTGGTGTGAGTGCCTACATGCATTTACTTCCCTTTTTGTAGTGATAGACTATAGTTTTAGCCAAGGTTTTTGCCATTGTTTAGTGTACATGTAAACTTATGTCTTTATTTCTATACTATAATGTTAAGAGACTGCTATCTTCCCTTCAGTTATACCGTGTTTGTGTGCGTGTGTGTGTGTAATCCAGTTCCCGGCCCCACCAGATCAGGTTAGGGCAGTTCTCATGTTTACCTGCCTACCGTTTTAGCTCTGCCTCTTTTCTCTCACTTCCTGTATCAGGTGCATGCATGTGTGCGTCAGGAGTTGCCGTCCCAGTGCACGATAGGATGGCCAGGTGGCCCTGGATTGAAATCCTCACTTGAAGACCACCAGGACAACTTAACAAAGTTTACCGGACATCTGGGAAATTTTTAACCTGTGGCCACAGGAACAAAGTCCTCTTATTTTCTCTTTTACTTTCTCTCATTCACTCTCCCCTTCTCATTTTTCCTCTGCCGGAGCGGCTGGATTACCTGTTCAGGTAAGCAACAGAAACACACCGGCCTGAGTATATTTACTCAGCACATTTTGTCTGTAACTTTCACCTGATACTGATTTTTGTTTGATAATCATGTACTTGTTGTCTCAGCACAGCTGTAGAGAAACTTTCTTTGTGTATAAAGCAACATGAACCCTTTGAAGTCACAAAGCCTGTGAAAATGTGTGTGGGCATAGCACAGGTGTTGATGTTCATATATTTGTAGGGTAAACACCTTTAGCTTAGATTGATCATTGTCATCATTATTCTTTGGGTTAGAGTGAGCTTGTGTCAGCGGTTTTGACCACCAGCTGTTTAGCCGGGCAAGAGCATGTCACCTGTCAGTATGCGTGAATGTGTGTGTGTGAGTGTAATTTGGGAAATTACGACCTCACATTTGCTATGTTTGCTGTTATCTTTATTGAATTGTACTGTATATGGCATAACTGCTAGGTTTTATCAGTGATAAGAAAATATATGGAGTGTAAAACATCAATCTTAAAACGTACTAGTCATTATATAATATAGTACTATATTATAGTGCTATAGTGATCATAAATTGAAATATTTTAAGACTATATATGACATAACATCAGCAAAACAAAAATATGGCATAAAGAGGAACAGATAGGATTAATAAGACCAGAGCCTAAAGGATAAGAATGAAAATGTGTTGGAAGAAAAGTGGGTTGAAGAGGAAGTTGGGAGGAGAGGGGTTCATATAGAAAGACGCAGAAAACGAAAGGGTGGGGGTGAGCTACATACATTTACATATGAGCGCTTATGTAACTCTCCCCACGCTACGCTGGCGTGAAGTTTTGATGTTCCTCTCCTACGTACCAGAAACATGTAGCCTCATTTCTCATATGGACTCATATGGTGTTTGTCCAAAATGTCTCTTTTGAGATCTATTTGCATTGTTTGTAATTATTTTCTTCATGCCCTCACTTACTCACTCACTTACTCAGAACACCCACTTCTGTCATCTCTCTTTGAGTGTTATTTTTGTGTGCAGCTATGCTCATTAATATCCATAATTTCCACGGAACAGTCATTATATGTGCATTAATCACTGTATGGTCTTATTGCATTATTCATTAGCTATATGACTCAGTTGAATGTCTAACAATGAACAGTTGAACGTCTAATCAAAGGGGAACCCCAAGGCTCTGTGTTAGGACCTATAAAAAAGGTTGCATAATATTTTTTGTGTGTGTAGATAGACAGACAGACAGACAGACAGACAGACAGACAGACAGACAGACAGACAGACAGACAGACAGACAGATAGATAGATAGATAGATAGATAGATAGATAGATAGATAGATAGATAGATAGATAGATAGATAGATAGATAGATAGATAGATAGATAGATAGATAGATAGATAGATAGATAGATAGACTTTATAATGTCTATAGGTCTTATTTTGATAATTAATATTTATTGCTTTAACATAAAATCGCACAAATATGTTGTTCAACTCTTCATTCAGGGTTCAGGCTGAATCAGAGCATTCATTCAGATATGCTGTGGAATGTTCTTCTAAAACATGTCTGAACAAAGCGTGGTAAAGTTAAAAACAGATCCACAGCAGGACTGAAAGCAAGAGATCCACCCTGCTGTCTCTGATTTTATAAAGCGTGGCTACCTGATCTTATAACGAAAATGTACCTGGGGGAACTTTTTCGCGAAATGCGAAATCTCAGCCGGCACAGAATTGGACTTAGGATACAGAATCCTTGGGTACAAAGCCCATGAAAAACATGACCCACAATGAAAGAGCTGAAAGATGAGAGATTGAAAAACAAGCTAAAATGGCATGCTTGCGATTGCATTTTTACATCACATTCACTTTTGTTCATACGATCGGCTAGGTTTAAGTGTAGTACAAATGGTTAGCCACTCAATGGACATTTTAAGTCAGAACTGCGTTGACACATGTAAAACCAACATCACATAAAACGTACCATATGTTCATTCATCTGTTCCGGGGAAAATACACATACGCTCTTTTAGCACCATTCAGTGGACATTTCACATTGAATATGTCACTAAATGTACCTGCCGGTATGTATTTTGCATCTTGCGAAAAAGTTCCTATAGATAAGTTTTTGTCATGAGATAAGGTTGTGTCTATTTGTTCTATTATATCAGAAATGCAGGTGATACCAAGGCTGAGATGTTATTAGGGAAAAAATGGCATTTATAAGCATTTTCACTCGTGGTCTTAGACTCTTCGACCCCACTATATATTTTTGTTTTGCGTGTGTTTGAACTGTTCTGAGTGATATAAAAGTGCTGACACACAACACACACAGGAGACAAGGCAGGATATTGGTACGCGAAATACGTACCAATAAGTACATATCACTGCAGTTTCCAACAGAAATGAACACTAACACAGTTATGATTACAGCTCCATATGTTTGGCTGTCTGAGTGTAACAAGCTTGCTTGACAACTCAGCCGGCACGGAATTGGATTTAGGATACAGAATCCTTTGGGTACAAATCCCATGAAAAACATGACTTACAATATAACAGCTGAAAGATGAGAGATCAAAAAACAAGCTAAAATGGCATGCTTATGATTATGTTCATACTATTGGGTAGGTTTAGGTGTAATGCAGATGGTACGTTATTTACAGAGTATACAGAGTACGTTACAGAGCATTAAAGTTATAGCAGCACACAATGGCCATTTCAAGTCTGAACTGCATTGACACGTACAAAACCAACGTACCATATGTATGTTCATCTGTTCCTGAAGAAAAAAAAACAAACACTCTTAGCACCACTCAGTGGATATTTTACATCGAATATGTCACAAAACGTACATAACGATACGTATGTCACGTCTTGCATAGGTACGTTTTGAGGTGCATTATGAGATCAGGTTGTGTCTATCTGTTCTATTATATCAGAAATGCAGCTGAGATGTTATTAGGGAAAATGCTATTTATTTTCATTTTCACTAGTGGTCTTAGACTTTTGGACCCCACTATATATTGTGTTTGCGTTTGCATTAATTCCTTCAACGGTGCATGTTTGTGCACTTTGTTTGATGGAAAAGTATGTGTTTGTCATACGAGACATACACACAAGACAAGGCAGATTAGGCACAAATGATTGAACCATTAATGCACACTTGTGTTCTGTGTTTGTCTGAATATTCCTTCCATTAAGCCATTTATTCTAGATATTTTCAGCTTTTTCAGTCATTAAACATTGATCCCAGTGGATCTAAGATTAAACTGTTATTTTTATGTGTGTAGCTTTCTGGTCGATTGTGCTCTTTAATGGCATGCTTAGTACACTTAGTACATCACCACTTTCCTCTGGGCCAAAGGTCACTCGAGAAACAATATTATCTCCTCAGAGTGAAAGAGACAGAGTTGAAGGAAAAAGTTAAATGAAACAAGCAGCTATTAAGTGCTGTCATTCGGTTTGTTTAGGACAATGGATTTTTCATCAGAAAGTGCCTTTGAATGCGGGAAGACAAAAGAAAATGGAAAATTCCAATTGAATAAGAGCCTCAGGGTAAACGCAATTATGTGTGTGTGTAATACAACACAGTCGCATACTCAAGCCATACCGTCACTCTGAAGGATCATTGAAGAGATGATGATTTACGGAGAATGCAGCGTTGCCAGGTATAACTGTGTCCTTGGGCACACTCCTTTATGGGTGGGTGTGTGTGTGTGTGTGTGTGTGTGTGTGTGTGTGTCCTCTCATATAGTTCTGGTTAAGCTCAGATCAGATTACAGGGAGACAGACAATAAAGCTATTCTCATGCATTCACCTGCAGTGCACTGTCGTTCAAGGGTTTCCTCTTCAAATCAACAGAGGATGACTTCACAAAATCGGAGAAGCCATATTTAAACACACATAAAGTCTGTGAGAGTGTACGCTATATGTATTCGGTGGAGAGAAGATTCCAGAAAAAATTTTATGACTGTAATAATATTACACTCCCATCATAACCATACAAACTCTCACGTGTGAATAAGCTGTCTGTAGCCTACTACAACAGGTGTGGTGATACACTCAGTCTTATGCAAGAATGTCCTGAGCAAAGGACTTCTTTGACAATTAAAGTATAAAGTTAAACATTTGTCATTATTTACTCACCCACATGAGAGATAATGTCTGTGGAGCTCCAAAAAAAGCCCCATAAAATGTCTAAAAATGAGTTCACATCAAGGTACGACATGAAGGTGAGTAAATAATGACAAAATATTCCATTGAGGGCAAACTAGTCCTTTAAGCTTGAAGCTTAGCTAAAGGAGTTTATGTAAACTTACTAGTAAATGACAGGCTCATATAAAGCCTGGTATAATTGCTTCCGGAAACATCCAGAATAATGCTAGCAAATTAGTTGGTCTCTGTGTGACCATGATAAAAAAAGCTATATACTGTATAACTGCCAGTTATAAAATGACTTTTTTTTCCCCCTCCAACTGGGTTTATTAAGAATCTCAGGTGCAATATTGATATTTCTGATGCCAGTGGAATATAAAATGAGTTTTGGATCAGACTGATATTTATCCTTCTGCCAGCTCAGGGCATTAGAGTAGAGTAAGAGCAGAACAGGCAGAAAATAAAAGAAAAACTAATTTTTGCTGCCCTCTTTTTGCGAAACTGTGTCTTTGGGTGTGTGCAAACTGCCTTTGCAGCAAACACAGCTAACAAGATTATTATGTAGACACACCTATTTGCTATAAATGATCCTTTCTTTTTTTTTTGTTTATGTGCTCCTCCCATACAGGTGGATGGCTCAAAACGCAACTTGACACAACAAAGCCCTCCAACCACAAAGATTCAGTAACATTTCAACCTTTCTACCGTTACACAATGAGTGATCAGGAAGAGGCGGGCGCTGTGGAGGTGGCCGTTTGCGGTGCAACAGGAGTCAGTCCCACCTCCCCTCCTCCCGATCTCTGCCATGTCTGTGGACAACGGCACCTACAAGAGGAGAACCACGAATACACTTACAAAGAGGAGGTGGATGATGACCTCATGTGTCACATCTGTCTTCAGCCTTTAATCCGGCCTCTGGACACCCCCTGTGGACACACCTATTGCCAAGAGTGCCTGACAAACTTCCTGCTGGAGAGCGACTTCTGCCCGGTGGATCGCACTCCACTGATGCTCCAGACCTGCCGCAAGTCCAGCCTGCTGGTGCATAAGCTGCTGGATAAACTGATAGTGTCCTGCCCCTTCACCGAACACTGCACTGAAGTGATGTCACGGGGAGAAATGGAGGGACACATCAGGAGCCGGTGAGGAAATCACCTTCAGAGCTGTTTTTTGATGTAATAGCAGTGACCTTAACCAGATTTAAGCTTCTTGATGAAATTAAGGCCGGTGGTAGACAGGTTTGGAAGATGACAGTCTGAGAGGCACAATGTGATTTAGCCAAGTAGAACATGGGTCTGCTTTTTTGTTGGTCCTGGAGCGATATTGCAATATCATGACCCGGACACTACCAGAGGCACAGCTGCCATTATGACTGTTTTTGAGAAATATTTATGGTTTTGAATTTTATTTAACCTGAAGCCAAACAGTTGCATTGATGCACTAAGCAGCCAACTTTCTATGGCAAATGCTTATTTACTTGTCAGCAAATCAATAAGGACTTTAAGGCCTATTGAATATCAGTTCGGTAATGGTACTATATTAAAGGGTTATTTTACAGAAAAATGTTAATTCTGTCATTAATTACTCACCCTCATGTTGTTCCAAACCCGTAAAACCTCATTTACCTCATCTTCGGAACACAAATTAAGATCTTTTTGACTAAATCTGTTGCTTTCTGACCCTGCATATACAGCAACGCAACTAACAGGTTCACGGCCCTGAAAGGTAGTAAGGACATCATTAAAATAGACCATGTGACATTAGTGGTTCAACTTTACGTTTTTAAAGCTATACTTTATTCAACAATTTAATCCTTCCGTGTCTGCCTTCGACGTGCATTCAGAAGAGTAGCGTATCCGGTTCCTAATAAAGTCATTAAAGTTATTTTCATTATTTTTGTTTTCTTAGCACACAAAAAGCACACTCTTAAAAATAAAGATGCTTTAAGGGGAGACACTGCAAGCAAAAATGCAGTTTTTTCATGCACCTGTCAAATTTTAGATTTTGGGCTTTTTGCTTTTTCATAAAGTGTTTTTTTTTTTTTTCAGACTAGTAGAAAGAAAACACCCAAAACACACTGTTAAGTGTTTCCATAAATCGTCACTTCAGTAGCACTTACACACACCAACAACTTGACATTTTTATTTCTGTCTATATTCTGAATGTTTTTACAGAGAGATTTGTTTATATACAATTAGCTTGATTTTATTTAAAAAAAAAATGTTTCAAGTTTTCCTCTGTAAAAACATTTGACTGTAATATGTAAAAAAAAATTAAGCAAGAATTTCAAAACTGACTTCAGTGTTTAGATTTTTGTACTAGAAATGTATGCAAATCAGCACATATTTCATTAAATATTGCTCGTTTGCATATTTAAACCTAACATTTTAGAAAACTTGTAATACAAACAATGTTTGCAATTATCACTGCAATCAATCAACTGGGTAAGTAAGGCGATAACTATTATAAATGTTTTACCCTATTCACCTGCAGTGTCTCGCCTTAAAAGGTTCTTCACTGCTGTTCCATAGAAGAACCATTGTTGGTTCCACAAAGAACCATTTCTCTCTTACCTTTTTATAATCTGAAGAACCTTCTTTCGCCACAAAGAACCTTTTGTGAAACAGAAAGATTCTGCAGATGTTAAAGGTTCTTTATGGAACCATTTAGACAAAAAAGGTTCTTCTATGGCATCGTGAAGCACCTTTATTTTTAAGAGTTCAGCATTTTGGTTGCATCACTGATGTCACATGGACTATTTTAACAATGTTTTTATAACCTTTCTGGGTCTTAAATGTGGTAGTTGCATTTCTATCTATGCAGGGTCAGAAAGCTCTTGGATTTCATCGAAAATATTGTAATTTGTGCTCAGAAGATAAACATAAGTCTTACGAGTTTACAACAACATGAGTGAGAAATTAATGTTTAATATTTATGAGCCAAGCTGATAAGTTTTATAATTGTCTCTGCCCACCATGAAGGTGCAGTCACATTTATCGTTGCTCAAAGAAAAAAGTGGGACCAGATGTGGCAAAATACCATGAATACCATTAAATACAGTTGTAATGATAATGAATTGAATATCCAAAGCTATTCTGCCATCAGCAGTCTCAATAACTGCTTTTCCAAACAGACTTCTTTTATTGACAAGTTTATGATATTGAAGTATAGTCTTGGCTATGTAGTCGCCGCTCATCCATTGTGGATCTTCTGTTTTGTTATGTTGCTAAGTTACATGTCTCTGCCCACACAGAGGTCACTGTTGAACATCAACCAAGAGCCTTTTTATTGGTCGTTGCTGCATATTTGCACAGGGAAATGCACTCACCACCGGAAGTTCATCTGGCAAAATTGCATCACACTAGTTCCCATTGAACTGACTCTATTTAGCGTGTGAAATTTCACCAAGCCACAGTAAATGTGACCACACCTTAAAGGGATAGTTCATCCAAAAATGAAAATTCTGTCATTAATCATGCTCTTCTTAACAGTATGACCTTCGTTCATCTTCAGAACACAAATTAAGATATTTTTGATGAAATTCGAGAGCTTTCTAACCCTGCATGGACAGTATCGCAACTATCACGTTCAAGGCCCAGAAAGGTAGTAAGGACATTAATAAAATAGTCCATGTGACATCACTTAATTTTATGAAGCTACGAGAATGCTTTGTGTGCAAAAAAACAAAAATAACAACTTTGGAGAGTACCATGAACCATTTTGTCGATGTTCTTGGTACCTTTCTGGGCCTTGAATGTGGTAGGACCCTTTCTGTCTATTAAAGGTCAGAAAGCTCTCAGATTTAATCAAAAATATCTTAATTTGTGTTGTGAAGATGAACAAAGGTCTTACTGGTTTGGAACAACATGAGGGTGAGTAATTAATGACAGAATTTTCCATTTTCGTTAAACTATCCATTTTATGCTTACAAGCAGATGAAATCATAAAAAAATTGTGGTGGGGAGATAAATATGTGGCCATCCCTAATCCTAACCTAAAACTAAAACCTAAACTCTTATTGCTTAAAAAACTGTTTTACAGTTTCAAGGACCAGCACAAATATTGATCCAGACATTCAGTCTTAAGGTTTGAAGGACATTTTCAGTAAGGACTTGTCATCTTTATTTGAGGGCATGAACATGAAGGATTGGCAAAGCACAGTGTAAGTTATTGAATTGTATAAGCAAGAATTTTGAATTGCTGAATGTGACTGATGTGAATTCACGCCTCATCATCTCATTGGCATTCATGAGCAGTACTTCATTCATTGTCATTCATAAAAGACTCTTGTCAGCGATTCGCCTCAATAGAAGACATGTGTCGAGCACATCTCCGTCTACGTGCATGCATTTGTTTGTTTATTTTGTTAGCGGATTCTTTTGTTCTCCACTCCTCAGAGACAGCAACCCCACAGTGACCTCTGTTTAACCGACTAAGATATCTTCCACCTCAGTGCCTTCGGGGACGTTACGCTAACTAATGCTTTTTATTGTAACTCCCTCGCTCTCGCCATTTTCAGGATGGTGGCGTCTCTGTCGTTCCTGTGGACTGTTTCTGAATCATTAGTGCTCCACAGGCCTGAGGGCCTCTGTTGAAATTAATTGCATTTTGTTACTGGCGTTAATGGAAAGTTTCCCTCTCATTTAAAATTCCACTTACGGAAACATAATCAACTTGCCCTTTTCTCCAGTCAACCAAAAACCCACACTTGCTTCTTTCCATACTATTGCTCTTCTCCCCTCCCACAGCCTTCTCTTTTTATACTAGGCTCTTGGGCTTTCAGTTCATCTTTCTTTGTCTTTCTCTTCTTCTCCCTGCTTTCTCCAATGTGGTTTTAGTTGGTCCAGGACCGTAAAGTTGGACAACATTCAAAATAGGACAGGACTTAAGCGGAACAAGAAGCGGTGAGGACCAGCCAAAAACTGTTTCTATGTAAGAATGGCCTTCCATTCACTTCAAACGTTGTTTTTTAAAAAGCTTTGTACCAAGTACAAAGTTTTTCTTGATTCCATGCATGTAAGCTCAACAGCTCAGATGCATTTTCAGTGTCAGCTGCTACAGATTGTGTTTGTGTCCCAGCATTTGTGGTCATGTGATGTCAAACCGTGAGGCTTCCTTCACACTGGTGACTCATAACTGTGTGGTGAAAAGATCTGGTGTATTGAGTCAGTTTTGATCACTGCTTTGATGTGTTTTAGCTAGTTTGCATGTGCTTTGGAAATTGTATCTTGTACTCTACATTTTGTGCTTGCAGTCAAGCATGTCTAGATGCACTTTGTCTCTCAGTGTGCATTAGCATGTGCTTGTGTCTGCATGTACTGTATTTGGCAGTGTACAAACTTTCCTGAAATCCTGGATCAGACCTGAAAGCGAATATACTGCCTTAGGCTGTTCTTGAGCTCTTAAAGGAGAAGTTCACTTCCAGAACAAAAATGTACAGATAATGTACTCACCCCCTTGTCATCCAAAATGTTCATGTCTTTCTTTCTTAAGTCGTAAAGAAATTATGTTTTTTTGAGGAAAACATTTGAGGATTTCTTTCCATATAGTGGACTTCTATGGTGCCCGTGAGCTTTCAAAATGCAGCTTCAAAGGGTTCTAAACGATCCTAGCCGAGGATCATATCTAGTGAAACGATTGGCCATTTTCTAAACAAATTGACAATTTATATACTTTTTAACCTCAAATGCTTGTCTTGTCTAGCTCTGCGTGAAGTCTGTATATTTCAGTTCAAGACAGTTAGGGTATGTTGAAAAACTCCCATCTCATTTTCTCCAACTTTTTTTGTAAAGGCCGTTTGATCTTCTTTGCATGTTCACTTCACAAAGAGCTAGATGAGACAAGCATTTACAATCGTTTCTTTAGATAAGACCCTTTTTCCTTGGCTGGGATCATTTAGAGCCTTTTGAAGCTCCATTGAAACTGTATTTTGGAAGTTCAAACTTGCGGGCACCATAGAAGTCCACTATATGGAGGGAAATCCTGAAATGTTCTCCTCAAAAAACATAATTTCTGTACGACTGAAGAAAGAAAGACATGAACATCTTGGATGACAAGGGGGTGACTAAATTATCTGTACATTTTTGTTCTGGAAGTAAACTTGTCCTTTAAGTACATACAATACTGATAAAAGCACATGCTACACTCTCACCAAATCGTACATTTATTGAAACAGCTGTAAAGTTTGGAGATTTATAAACCCATAACCATTGTCTGATTACGTGACCATGAGTTATTGTCTCTTTAGAGAATGATTGAAGAATATTCAGGCTATAAATGGAGATCTATCTATCTATCTATCTCTAGAGAGTCACACTGAACAGAAAGAAGACGTCCTTGTGTTCATTTCTGTCCATGTGTCCATGCTTCCATCCATTCATCCATCCATCCATCCTCCACATGTCTACCCTCCACACACACGTACACAAACACACACACACACACACACACACACACACACACACACACACACACACACACACACACACACACACACACACACACACACACACACACACACACACACACACACCACTTCATAGCTGAATGAACCGTTGCATTGCAGAGGGGGGTGGTCTTTGCCACACGCTCTACCCTTGAGGCATATGGACAATGATAGATGGACCACCCAACCTGCATCTCCCCCTCTCTCCCGTGTCAAGATGGTTTGCCCCAGTTCTCTCTCTCTCTGTAGAGCTTGCTGCAGTATAAGTCAGATGCTGTGTTGCCACACTCACACATACTCTCTCTCGCTCTCTCTCTCTCACATTCACAGCAGCATGTGGGCTCGTGAGCGTAAATCCTCTTACACTTGGACGATGCCCAGGACAGATTAGACCGCAACGCAACCATCGCACCCGACCGGCGTGCCAGCGAACGCCACTCTCTGCCTCCTCTTCTCCTTCTACCTCACCCTTCTCTTTTCTTCTCCTTTCGCCTCGGCTCCTGTGCACCTGCACCCGTTCAAGCCTCCTTTTCTACGCGAGTCTTTCTTCATCCTGCACTCTCTGTTCTCCTCCGCTGGCAGCGCTCCCAGTCTTTACCTCTCTCCCTCTACGGCTGCTGATCTCTCTACTGCTGAGATGATCGGGCTAAAAGCCTGAGGGAGGCGAGAAAAGTGGAAAGACAAAGAAACAAGAAGAAAAGGAAAAGGAAGAATAGCTTTTTTACTTGAGAGAAAGGCGGGAGGGGGGGTCAGAACTGTAGTTAGAGGTGGAGGACCAAGGGGCAGGGAGGAAGCCGGATAGGAAAGACCGCATTCAGTCTAGAGAAAGAAAGCAAAAGAAAGAGAGACTCAAGGCAAAGGACCCTGGAGAGAGAGGGTCATGAAGGCTCTGCTGCTGTTGGTTCTACCCTGGCTCAGTCCAGCAAACTACACTGACAATGTGGGCAACCTGCACATCCTCTACTCAGAACTGTGAGTAACACACAATGTCCTGTGTGCGTGTTCAACGTGAGTTGCACCCATCTCATCTTCTAGTCTTATACAGGACGAGTCGCACTGTACCCCATCCCATCCGGCACTGCAAAGTGTGCATCTGGTTGTGTGTTTGCTTGTGTGTGTGTGCGTGCATACGTCCATACATCATTCTCAACGACCTGCATAAATCCCAATTGATCCCTTTTGCTTTTTTACCTAAACAACTGCTTGCATACATGTCTGTGTTTGTGCATGGCTTGCATGTCTGTGTATGATCTATTATAATGTAACTTAAATAGGAAAAATGCTGCAAGTTGTGTTTTTTAGTGTAGGGGACAGTGTAGAGGTGGTTATGGTTGCGTTTTGTAATGAAGCAGGTTTTGTTTTGATGCTACCAAGCACTGAGGGACACTGCAGCATGGCTGAGATGACCTAATGTGTGTGCGCAGGTGTGTTTTCGCATCAAACAGTCAAGGGAATTTGGATTTCTGTCACTTCTGTACATCACATTTATTAGATATAAGATGTACTGTGTATTATCTTCACACAGGGATAAAAAGGACAGGGCGCACTGTTGCTAGGCACACCATTCAGAAAAACAAAACACAGGTACTTAAACACCCACACCAGCATATTCAGCTCCATGGAAGATAAAACATTCAAGCTGAACTTTTCTCATGGGTCAGAATCACAACACACTCCTTAAAAGAGTAAAATATACGCTCTCACACAGCAGTAAACACCGTAAGAGCTTTTCCATTGTGCACTGCAATGTTTAAAAGACACTTCGGCATTCAGCACTGCGAGTGTGTTTGGGTGAAAGCTGGTTATATTGATCCGGGGTCTTTGGCAGAAACACAATTGTGCCGTGTAAGTGTGTGTGAAAGGCTGAGCGTAGTACAATAGACTGCATTACAAATCCTCTCTGCTTTTAGAGTCTAGACTATACACAATACCAAACATGCTGAATTTGGTGTGTATAGCATGGAAGATAAAGAAAAAAAAAAGATTGGAGTGGAACAGGACAGTGAGGTGTCTTCAGAGGGATGAATGTTGAGGAGACAGATAAGGTAATTTCCTGCACCATCTGTCCATGCGTTTGTTTGGCTTGGATTTCTTAGGATGATGTCTTCTGTCTTTCGTCTCTGTGTACTGTATGTGGTCACCCTATGAGCTGTGTTTTATGATTTATGTCCTTGTAAACGTGATTGCCATGGGTAGATGTACCACCTTGCGTGTATGCATTGAAAAAGAAAAGAGAGAAGCATTGAGTAGTCTTGTTTTTGATTGGCTGGCTGACGGGAGCATGGTCGTTCATCTTCATCATATATAATGACAGAAAGCTTCTATTCTTATCTCTCTCACACATGCTGGCCTTCTTTCTTGTATTTCAGCTAGCTGTGTTTTGCTCTGACCAGAATGTCTGTCTTCATTTTTTACATATCAGTATCTTTTCTTTGTTATCAGATGTTGAACTTCTCAGAGATTTCTCTGTAGTGCTGTGGTGGACATTCAATCATGGATAAGTTACACACATGCTAGTATGTTGTATTAACATCTGTCTCAGGTGATCCAGTCACAAGTGTTCAGGCGAGGTTTACTTGGTATTACCATCTCAGGAACCAATCTACTCTCAAATACACTTGCATTTATCCTGTAATTTGGATGTGTTTCATATAATATGCAACTTCCCAAATGTTTTGCATTCTAGATGCACATAAGTAGCAAAGTAAACCCTTGTTTTAGTACAAATGATGATTGAGAGGCAAGTATGAGATCCTTTTATTTTGTCTGGGGCAAATGTGATTGCCTGAATGTCATGCAAGTGTTTAGAACTGTTTTGGACCATGTTTATGCTTGTATATACACTTACCACTTGTGAAATTAATGTTAATGCCAGGTGTAAACAGTGTCTGTCAGAGCTTATATCCTGAATGTTTGATCTCAGCAGAGGCTGCCCATCTTCCTTTGACTAAACACACACACACACATTTCCTTTCTCTCTTATGCTTTGAGATGCTTAATTAGACTTTGAATTAAACATTAATCTTCTCTGTGCACTGGTGCAGATGTTTTTTAT
The DNA here is from genome assembly GCF_049309525.1 of Garra rufa. Taxonomy (NCBI): domain Eukaryota; kingdom Metazoa; phylum Chordata; class Actinopteri; order Cypriniformes; family Cyprinidae; genus Garra; species Garra rufa. The sequence goes on along the minus strand of NC_133373.1, from coordinate 4,966,250 downwards.
GCAGATGCTTGATGAGTGCTTGTTCTCAGGGGCACAATACCTGATGAACAGCATTATTAATACTGCGTGCAGTTTAAAAGTGAATTGTGTGATTTCTGCGCCACTAGTGTTACTAAACGGTATTGCAAAAACAATACTAACCCCACCTTAAACTTATGGCAATGGTTGAGCCAATGTTTCGGACTTGTCAGAGTGATTATGTCACACTCATTGTCAGTATTTACATTCTTTTTAGTAAATTTGTTTGCCATCTACATTAATAGGGGACATATTTGTGAATGTATTTCAACACATTTAACTTCTCTATCTGATGTCCAGCTTTATTTATTCAAAATGCTTCCCAATGCTTTTATGGATGTGTAGGTGTATTTTGTGCATTGCATGAGTGTAAAGGTATGCTGAGATTTGCCTTTTCATGTTTGTGTGATGTTGGATGTGTCCGCACATGCTTTATCAGGTGGTTTTTGAGGAAAACAGCTCACAAGTAATGTTTCGAGACACATACAGCATGTGTTCTTCACTTTTACATATCAACAAATTTCATGAAATGCAAATGTTTATGAATCTTTCGAGGTTCATGGAATGTTAAATTCCATGAATGAATGAATAGACTGTTTTTTATTCTATTTATATTTTGATTAGATCGTTTTTAATTAAAATGAAATATGTTTAGCGCTGTCACTGTTTAAATATTCATCTAATCCGACGTTATAATGTTTTCAAAAATGCTAATAATTTCTGAAAGGATTTTAAAAATATCAAATAGATTAAAATACGTAATTTGGGTTTTTCTGACAAAGTCTTTCACACATCACGGATGCAGAAAACCTGGGAGAGATAACCTTTACGGCTAGAGAATTACATGCATATGGTACAAAAATAGTTACATTTGAAAGATTATAGATTTTATTGATTAGATGTCATTTTCAAAATGTTCTCTGCATATTACAAGAGCTTGTCACCCAGTGATAAGCACTGTTATTCAATTAAATTGATGTTAGATAGTGGGATTGTCTTACAGATCCAAAACAGGGATGACGTTTTTTTGTTTTTTTTGTGGGCAGTTCAAGTGGCAGTCTATGGAGCCATGGAATAATAATATAAAAAATAATATAAAAAAAAAGGTAAATTTGATTTTATATTTCAAAATTCTGACATTATCTATGTGTTCTTAATTCTGAGATTATATCTCTCAATTCTAATAAGGAAAAAAAACTCGTCATTCTTTTTTCCCCTCGGCTCTGAATAGGAGTTTATATCCCACACTTCTGGCTTTTTTCCCTCAGAATTAACAAACTCACTAGTTTTGAATTAAATCGAGTTATAAAGTCCATGATATAAAGCGAGAAAAAAGTCAGAATTGTAAGATTAAATAAATGTTATGTAAATATGTTAATAGCTTTAAATTATATTACATACTGTAACTGTAGGGCTAATACAATATGTCCCCTATGAACAGCATATGTAAATACTTTATAGACCTATTGTTTAAATCAAAATTATGCTTTAAAAGTAAAGTAATCATTGCAGTTTTCATCCATAGTATGTCTGTTTAAACATCTGCGTTTAGCTTCAAATGGCATCTTTTATGACAGTATTCTATAAAAAATTATTTGCATTCTAATTTTGACATCAAAAGGCAGTAAAATATTTTTTTTTCTCTTATTCCATGGATGTGACCTGTTTACCTTTTCTGCAAATCCTCAAGTGACAGATACTCCAAATTGGTCTATAAGTTGATATTGTACATTTCGTATCTAAAAATCTAAATCTAAATGTTTTGCATCAAAGCTAATGAATACTAATGAGATCATCTTGTCTGTCCACATTTCTCACTGACTTTTTAACCACCAAGACAGGTGTTAGGATCTTCTGTTATCATTACTGTGATGTCAGCTTACCTCAGCAGAAAGTGTTAAGATGTACTTTAGAGGTAGGACATCGCACTTCTTGTGGGCCGTGTCAACGCGTCTAGAGCTTTCATACATTATTATGCCGTAAGTGGGTTGGAAACACAGTTCTTGTGAATCAGATACAGCTGTGTTTGAAAGCGGAGGTTGGCTTGGCTGCTCTGACTCATACAGTATGAATGTGAATGAGAGCGGCTGGAAGGCTGTCAGTGTAAGACTCTAATGATGGTTTTGATTTGTAAACTTCAGCCTGGTTTATATTTTTCTTTTAGGGAGAAGATAGGACGGGCAGTCATGGGTGAGGGGAACGGTGATTGATTTTGTGTACGTGCATTTGTGTATGTCTGCATGCAGCGGATGTCCCTGGTCAGACAGCAGCGTGTCGTCATCAGGGTGACGCGCGTGTAGTGAGAAAACAGGGCCGTAGCTGTGTTGCCGTGGTGACCTTATTTTCAGGCATAGTGAGCGGATGACCGCTGAACGTGCGTGTGAGCCGTTTGTCCTGCGGCATTCTCTGGCTCACTCGGTGACCGCATAACCCATCTACTTATCTGCGCCAAGGCACATCACACAAACAGCATGCTGCATAGAAAAAAGAAAATAAATATGGGAACCATGTTCTATGTAGTACTATGTACTATGTATATGTATATGTCGATATTTGTGACCCTGGACCACAAAACCTTAAGTAACCTTAAGTCTTAAGTAGCACAGGTATATTTGTAGCAATGTATGGGTCAAAATTATTGATTTTTCTTTTATGCCAAAAATCCTTAGCATATTAAGTAAAGATCATATTCCATGAAGATATTTTGTAAATGTCCTACCGTAAATATATCCAAACGTAATTTTTGATTAGTAATATGCATTGCTGAGAACTTCATTTGGACAACTTTAGGCGATTTTCTCAAAATTTAGATTTTTTTTTGCACCTTCATATTGCATATCTTCAAATAGTTGTATCCCGGCCAAATATTGTCCTATCCTAACATTAATTATTCAGCTTTCAGATGATGTATAAATCCCAATTTCCAAATTAAAAAATATTTTTGAAGTCTGCAAGGCTGCATTTATTTAATTAAAAATACAGTTAAACAGTAATTTTGTGAAATGTTATTAAAATCTAATATAACATTTTATGTTGTAATGTTGTTAAAAATGTTTTATAACCATGAAATTATTCTAATATGGTAATTTAGTGCTCAAGAAACATTTCTTATTATCAATGTTGAAAGCAGTTGAGCTGCTTAATATTTTTATGGAAAATACAATTTTTTCAAGATTCTTTGATGAGTTTAAAAATATTAACAAATGTTATATTATATCACTAAAACAGTTAAATTAATATACAAATGTGCAGGTAATTAAGTTAATATTTTTATGCGAGCTTTTACTTTCAATAGTTGACTCATCATTGCAATTGTAATCCACATGATCATACACTGAAAGATCTCAGATCTTAATATTTTACCTAAAAATGAAAATTCTGTCATTAATTACTCACCTTTATGTCGTTCCAAACCCGTAAGACCTTTGTTCATCCTTGGAACACAAGTTAAGTTATTTTTGATGAAATGGAAAGAGACCACACACATGGTACTCTCGTGAAAGCAAGTTGAAGACTGACATTGAAAAGAAGTCATTTTAGAAGTCTTTATTTTGTTTGTTTGTTTTCTTTGCACGCAAAAATTATTTTTTGTAGCTTCATAAAATTAAGGTTGAACCACTGATGTCACATGGACTATTCTAACAATGTCCTTACTACCTTTCTGGGCCTTGAATGTGTCAGTTGGATTGCTGTCTATGGAGGGTCAGAAAGCTCTCTGATTTCATCAAAAATATCTGGGTTTGGAACAACATTCATTTAATGACAGAATTTAAATTTTTGAACGAACTATGTCTTTAAAATTACACTCACCAAGAAAAAGGGGTTGATTAATAAAATCTCATCTACATCCTCTACAAAAGCGCCTGTTGCATCCCTGTCAGACAATTATTATTTTGAATTGTGGCACAGCTTACAAAAACCAGAAGCCCTGTTTTGTCCCAGAGTGTTAATAAGATATTTCAAAGATTACAAGGAAGGTTAGCTTTCCTTCCTTGTAATTACTCATTAAGATCTCATTTCAGCTTTCACACACACATGCACCTTCAACTGGTGCGGACCTGCAAAATCAAAGCACTCTTCAGACAAATAAAAAATGTGACCTACATGTGCCTGCCACATTCTCCTCTGTAGAGTCAAATACTGCTTCTGAGCACTTTCCCCGGAGAGCAAGAGTTGAACAGATTGTCGCCGAAGTGTCTGTCCTGCAGTTGCTCTGCAGTTGTTCTGCATCCTCTCACCTTCCTCATCAGGTTAATGATGATGAGGAGCAGGAAGAGCAAAAACGGTGTTGCTAATTCGACAATTTAGCTGCATCCTAGACAGAGAGTTGGCAGAGTCCTTTTCCCTGCTCAGCACCTGAGCTCAGGGCCGGATCTGCACCTGGACTGGGCGCTCAGTCACTGCTGGAAGACAGTAATGGAGTTTAGGAAAGCACAGGAAGTGGAGGTTTGGGTTTCCTGTTCACGTGGAAAATACAGACAGTGTACAAGCTGACTTTTCCAAGTTTTTTTAATGGCTGTTGATATTTTGAAGTCCAATAAAGTGCATCCATCCACCATGAAAAATACTCCACACAGCTTGAGGCAGTTAAAGGCTGTCTGAAATGGATCAATGCATTTGTGTAAGAAAAATATCCATATTTAAAACTTTATGAACTCTAGTTTTTGCTAAATATCCTACTCTCTTTGACGAGAGAGTGGTGTTTCAACAGATGTAGAGTAAGTTCTAGTGCGTGATGATTTTGACAACAAATTATACTTTAGTTTTAGTCATAGTCTTTTAACTAAAATGCTATTTAGTTTTAGTTATATTTTAGTCATCTGACTTATTTCAGCATTAGTCTGGTTTTATTCTACTAAATATAACATTTTATTAGACTAAATCTACAGTAGATTTAGTCAGCTAAAGTCTGATGAGTTTATTCACAGTGTAATGCGTTTATTAAGCATTTCTCGAAAATGACCAAACTGATTGTATAGGTTTGATATTAAGGTTTTATCATGATAGACAAAGATTTAACTGACACCTTTATATTAAAATTAAATGTAACCACTTCTTATAAAGAAAGTAGAACAAGGTCTTCTTTTCAGTGAAATACCATTGGTTATATAATCTAATTATGCATTCTTTATAACAACTTGTTTACCACATTCTTCATTCTTTCAAGCAGACATATTTATTTATCTAAATAAATCTAGATTAATTTTTATTAGGGCTACTAAAGTGATTCAGTCAAGAGCAGTGAGTAATATCCTGTCTTTCTTTTGTTGCTTGATTAACATCAATGCCACAGACAATAGTAACTAAATTAGACTGCTGTCCCTTTAAAACCGAATACACGGATGCAATATACTGATACATGTCCGATATTCTCCCTACTGTTTACGTTCACTTAAGACGTAACCGTGAATTTTACGTGAATACTTATCAAAACAGACTATTCAACATCAGTTTGTGTGTATTACTCTGTTCACGAGGTGCGAAAAAATACTTGTGTGTTGTAAGAGACGCTGCATCAGTGTCTGCACTCAGAATTTTATTTTACGTTGTCAAATTTATCCATATGTCTGCTCTTCTCTTACTCTGAGATACTGACATTTTTAAACGTTTTATGGGACGTGCAGCAAATGTGTGCTAGTTTTTGTCCCGCTAGATAGATCAATAGGCTGTGATACAGTTCTAATGTATGCATCTAAAGCAGATTCATTCTGAATTAATATATTTCCAAGTCATCTCTCCCTAACACTTTCGTCTCTTTTTATTAGTTATAGTTTTCGCCATTCAAAAGTTTTTGTTTTGTTATCATCTGTGAAAAATGTTGTTGACGAAAAATATTCGTCTATAAAATTAACACTGCTCCAGTGAGAATATGCTTGTCTCACAAGAACTACTTTAGCTGGTTGGCTTGTTTTAACTGGTCATCCAGTCTGGTTTAAGCTGGTCAGCAGGCTGGTTTTAGAGGGTTTTTTGCTAAAGACCAGCTAAAACCAGCTACTTCCAGCTTAAACCAGCTTTGCTGAAAAAAAAACTGCCAAAACCAGCCTAGGCTGGTTGGCTGGTTTTAGCTGGTCATAGCTGGTCAGCAGGCTGGATTTAGAGGGGTTTTGGTCATTTTCCAAGCTAAAACCAGCCTGGCCAGGCTGGGTGATCAGCTAAAATAAGCTACTTCCAGCTTAAACCAGCTAAGGATGTTTTTTTCAGCAGGGCAGCAAAGGAAAACCAGTCTCTTCTTGGCTTATATCGACCTCCTCTGACATTTTCTTTACAAAATCCTCATTTTGTACTTGTAATTCATGACCAGTGTTTTGTTTTCCTCATTCGTTACCAACCCTGTTGAAAAAAAAAAGCATTTGCTGGTTAGGTAGGCTTTGATGCTGTTTTAAGCTTATCCTCTGCTGGTTTATGCTGGTCCTTGACCAGCAATATGAAGGACCAGCATAAACCAGCAAAGGACCAGTATAAACCAGCTAAAACCAGCATCCCAGCATCAAAACTCATGTGCTAATTTTTCCAACGGGGAAGTTCGCCTATGTCATGCCACTCTCTCGTTAATATTGATATTTTTCTTACACAAATCCCTGCTCTTGCATCAGCAGCATCACATGCATCTGTCTTGATACTCTCATGAAGAAATTGATCAATAAAGTCATTATTTTTGTTTTCTTTGCATATAAAGTATTCTCATAGCTTCATAAAATTACAGTTGAACCACTGATGTCACATAGATATTTTATGGATGTCCCTACTACCTTTCTGAGGCTTTTATGTGTCAGTTGAGTTGTCTATGCAGGCTCAGAAAGCTCGGATTTCATCAAAAATATCTTCATTTGTGTTCCAAAGATGAATGAAGGTCTTACGGGTTTGGACATAAGAGTGAGAAATTAATGACAGAATGTTCATTTTTGAGTGAACTATCCCTTTAATATACATGAGGAACATTACTTTGGTCCAGTGAGACATGACCTGGCATTCATCATGTCTATAATAATCGTGAAACATAATCATGAATCCACAAATCTATGGCCTCTTGGTTTAAATAGGCTCTCGCACTACTGTAAAAGGTAATGCAGGATCTCTCGTCACCACAGTGGTATACTCAGAGAGGACCGCATATGTGAAGATATCTGGAAAACTAGGCCAAGCAGAGCTGCTCAAGTGAAGCTAAAGTGTGAATAAACAGAAGAGTACACATATCCACACAAACCAACGGTGACCTCCTGTAAAGATGTTTTTGCGTTCTTAGGATAGATGCATATTTTAAACCCGCAGTACACAAGCACACACACGTTCACTGGAGACAAGGCATCTTTAAAATCACTTAAAATGCAATGCATTTGTTAGTTCTGTCCTTGGTTGCAACCGAATTTGTCTAAAACAACGCAAACGCAAAATGGATGGCATGGAAAGGGCACGCTCTCCGTCTGCCACGAGAGAGGGTCAGTTGCATCTACCGCTTGAGACTGTGCACAGGTCCTAATGTTAAGCGCTAAGAGCAAAGATAACACACACACACACACACACACACACACACCAGCACTATCTCCTGCACACATTAGAGAACTAAAGCAGATCACTGTCCTGGTTCCACACTGAGAGAGGGAGAATGTGAGAAATAAAGTCAATGCGGTCGCTCAGCTGGGGGTGGGGAGAGGGGTTGAGGGATGAACATAAATCTGCTGCTGTCTTCATCCTGCTGTTCTCATCACAGAGAAGAAGGGAAACAGAGAAGTGGGAGGGGAGGAGGAAGGTACAGAAAGAAGGTATAAGAGAGAGAGAGAGATGGTGGAGGGAAAGGAAGGTCTGCATAACTGTCCTTGCAGACTGCCAGTGTGAGATCATTGGTTGGCTCAGTGAGTCACATGACATGGTTTCAGCACAGGGAACTGGTTAATGCTGTCAGTGTTTGTGTCACTCTTTATATGGGATAGATTTAAAGTTTTATTTTTGTGGTCAAAGTTTTATTTGTATTTTTAATTCCAATGCAATTTTAGATGCATTGAGGACCAAGGATATTCTTGTTAACTAAAAATGTTTTGTTTAGTACTAAAATAACTAAAATGAAACAAACTACAAATGTGAATCTGGATCACCATCCAGTCTTAAGTAGCATGGAAATATTTGTATATTTGTACATCGTATGAGTCAAAATCTTTTTTTATGCCAAAAATCATTAAGATATTAAGTTAAGATCATGTTCCATGAATATATTTTGCAAATTTCCTACCATAAATATATCAAAACATATTTTTTGATTAGTAATATGCATTACTAAGACTTTAATTTGGACAACTTTAAAGGCGATTCTTTTCAATATTTAGACTTTTTTGCACCCTCAAATTCCACATTTTCTAAAAGTTGTATCTCAGCCAAATATTGTCCTTTCTTAACATACATCAATGGAAAGCTTATTTATTCAGCTTTCAGATGATGTTTAAATCTGTTTTTACAAAAAATTGACCCGTATGACAGGTTTTGTGGTCCAGGGTCACAAATAATAACAACAATAATAATAATAAAAAAAAAAAAAAAAAAAAAAAAAAAAACTAATGACAAAAATAATAAAAAAAAGTTTTAAAAAATGACAAAAAAAAATGGCAAAAAAATATATATATATACAATTATAAAAAAATAATGACAAAAATAAACATAATAAATATAAAATATTTAATGTAAATACAAACTAATACTATATGTAATACTATATTTAAAAAAATAACATTGACAAAATAAATAATAATAATAATTACAAAAAATAAGAACTAAATGAAAACTATAAGAACTAAAATAAAACAAAAACTCCTAAAACAAATCGAATAAAATCCAAAATAAATGAAATAAAAATGTCAAACAATAACAACAAAATAATATGTTTTTAAATGACAAAATAAAAATGACAAAAAATAATGACAAAAAAAACTAATAAAAATGACAAAAGCACACAACATAATAAAACTTTAATTAAAATAAAAAATGAAAACAGGAAATATAACTAAATAGGCCTAGTTAAATGAATCTGTTTGCTCAACTAATGGGCAAAGACGAGTGGAGGCCTCCAAATGGTGCTAGTAGCACAGCTAGAGTTCACAAAAGGATAAAGTGAAAAAACAGGCTGTGAAATTTCGAGAAGTTTAAATGGATTTTAAAAATGTCCCCCAATGAGTTTTCCTTGGCCTTTCATTCTGTCTCTCTTCTTCTCGGGTCTTACTAGTTCTCTCAGAGCTTTTGCCATGAGTATGTAATCCTCCAGACAATGAATTACTTGACGTTAATACGTCACAACTCCAAAAGACCCGAAGAAAAAAAAAGATTTGTGTCTCCTTTTCCCTCCTCCTTGCCGTCTTTTTCTCCCCAAGATTATTACTTTCCTTAATCCTTCCTCCTGCTGCACTGAAGCTCTGATCTTCAAGCCCATCAGCAGATTAAGTACAGATAAGGAGGAAGACACCTCCTTTGATAAACTTCACAAAGACTGATTAAACTGCATTTATATGTGTGCACATGCCTCCCAAGTCAAACATGTCAGAGCAATTAAAGAGCTCAGACAGGCCAAGCACAACTTTCCCATGATGCATTTCTCTTTGCAATTGTTTATGCAATGAAGAAATGGCAAGACCTCTGCATTATAAGATTTAATCTATTCTATACACTATATCAGGAGTCCTAAATTACTATGAATTAGACATAATTTCATGCATTATGGTCTCTCAACTGTTAGTTTAACCTGCAAATCTAAAGAAAGCCCGTTTCTGCCACTAAATAAGAAATAAAACAAAGGTTACTGTGATCTTTTTATTGCACAATTATGACTTTTTCGTAGAATTTCCTGATATAAACTCTATATAATTCTGACTTTTTTCTCAGAATTGCGTGATATACGCTCAACTGCAAATTATAAAGTCAGAATTGCATGATATAAACACACAATTCAGACTTTTTTGTCAGAATTGAGTGATATAAACTCACAATTATTAGTTTTTTTCCTCAGAATTGCATGATATAAATTTACAATTCTGACTTTTTTCTCAGAATTGCATGATATAAATTTACAATTCTGACTTTTTTCTCAGAATTGCGTGATATACGCTCAACTGCAAATTATAAAGTCAGAATTGCGAGATATAAACTCAGAATTCTGACTTTTTTCTTAGAATTGCAATATACAGTAAACTCACAATTCTGACTTTTTTCTCAGAATTGTGATATACTGTAAACTAACAACTGCAAATTATAAAGTCAGAATTGCAAGATATAAACTCACAATTCTAACTTGTTTTTCTCAGAATTGCATGATATAAACTCACAATTTCAGACTTTTTTGTCAGAATTGTGTGATATAAACTCACAGTTCTGACTTTTTTGTCAGACTTGCGTGATATAAACTTACAATTCTGACTTTTTTCTCAGAATCGTGTGTTATAAACTCACAGTTCTGACTTTTTTGTCAGAATTGCGTGATATAAACTCACAATTCTGACTTTTTTCTCAGACTTGCGTGATATAAACTCACAATTCTGACTTTTTTCTCAGACTTGCATGATATAAACTCACAATTCTGACTTTTTTCTCAGACTTGCATGATATAAACTCACAATTCTGCCTTATTTTGCAAAAGCAAGTTTGTATCTCACAATTTAAACTCAGACTTTATTTCTTAGAATTGCAAGTTTATGTCTATGTGTGTGTGTGTGTGTGTATATATATATATATATATATATATTTAAATTGATTTTATTATTTGATTAATATAGTTAATATAAATTAAAATCAAATTAATATAATATAATATAAATAGTGATTCCCAGGTAGTTTGAGAGCCTTGCAATATATCAAATATACTGAGCTGGTTGCAGGAACACACACAATATCCTGCAGCGCTCTGAGATTTCAGATGTCAATCGGAACTGAATGTGCTGCAGTTTTGTCAGAAATGCATTTTGTGCTGGTGCAGCGTTGCGTTGCAATGCTGTCTGTCGGACAACTACAGTCTCCAGCTCTTTAACTGCTGCAGTGTGCGTGTAAGCGAGTGTTTGGGTGTGTGTGTACGCCGGTGTAGCCACTTAGAAGAGTGCTGATTGCGTGCTATGATGGCGTGATTTAGTATCTCTCTCTCTCTTTCTCAGTGGTTCGGCAGTGAGCTATGATGATGACATTTCTGTCCTCTCCTCTCTGTGTGTCAGTCGTACACTGAGCTGTGATTATCCTGATGCCTGGGTCTGGATTAGCAGGCTAGCAGTGGAGATTCCAGGGGGAAGGGATGGAATATCTCACATATTTATGATACCTCTGCTTCCCTTAAGAGGAATACACTTGAGTATGAATGCAGAGGAGGAATGTATTTGAGTATCTGGTATGATATGCCTCTTAAATGCATTCAGGGTGTCAGATTGAAAAGTAAAATTAGTAAGTATTGACATTGCATTAAAATAATTAATAGTCAAAAGTGTACTGGTATTTTTGTAGGTTTTAATGTCTCTTGGTCACTCTATGATTCTTATAATAATAATCCATTAATAAATCCATTATTTATCTATTTCTGTACAGATGTACAGGGCTGTCAAATCGATTAATCATGATTAATTGCATTAAAAATAAATACAGAAATACAAAGTATAATACACTATAATATAATATAATAATATAATTAGGTTGTCAAATCAACTAATCATGATTAATTGCATCCAAAATAAAAGAGTATATGATGTTCAGACTAAAAATATATATAATATAATATAATATAATATAATATAATATAATATAATATAATATAATATAATATAATATAATATAATATAATATAATTGGGATGTCAAATCAATTAATCACGATTAATTGCATCCAAAATAAAAGAGTAAGCTATATGATGGTCAGACTATCTAACCTTCACCATGAGAATTAGTCAGAAAACAATCAGTCCTGCATCAGTACTAGACTAAAAATATGACTGGCACACTAAATGTGTGTGTTTGTGTGGAGGTCTTTTTAGGTCAGTTTCAGGAATTGAGTCTGGCATCTTGCTCTGATGGAAATATGTTTGTATGTGTGTCTAAGACTAGTACATCCCAGTCTTAGGGCTGCGTTATTCGGGCAGGTTAAGGATAATCCATTCACTCAAAAGAGGATTGAAACGTCGATCTGGTTTTGATGACTTGGATTCAGACCATTGTGTATTCTGATGTCTGTAGTCAAAGATTTAGTGTAGTGGATTTAGTGTGTCCAAGCTGTAAGTAGCCAGCGGGACATTCTAGAGATTAATTTCATTATTATTAAGAGAAGAGGAGCACATAATTCTCCCTCTTTTTGTCAGGTCATTATGAGGTCTCTCCAGGCTGTGGCCTACATCTCCACAATCGCAATCATAAACAAAAAAATGACAATAAAGAGCGAGATAGGGGTTTGACTTTAGATTTTTAAAAAGTGTTTACATGAATACATAACAGCATTCAGGTTTGGAAAATACTGTTTATAAAAATATTGATACATTTAGGATGTACTGTCTCTTTAAGAAAACTCAAGGACCATTAAACTGAAAGCGTGTTGAAGGAATAAAGATGCATGAAAAGAGGAAGCTGGTGGTCGGGGTCCAGGGAAGATTGAGAGATGGAGGGAACTGAACGAATGAGGATCGTAACATGGGGAGAGAGCGATGAAAAAGTGCACGAGAGTTGTTAATCTCACTCTCTGTTGCTCTGTGTCCTGCTGCCCGTCCATATGGCTGCGTGTATGTGTGTGAGCGAATAAAAATGAAAGAGGAAATTGGGTGCAAGGTGACTGACACATGCCATCATTCATATAATGTGATGGTTGGGTTAAACAATAACCTCTGGATTGCTGTTATTGCGGCTGCATGGATTATGTTTGAGAGCCTGTCAGGACAAAGACACGGTTTATGACTTCAGACCACAGATTGCTGCTCTATCTCTAGCAGGAAAGCCTGTTTTAATTAACATCTGCCTAAGCCCATTAACGGAGGAACAGACAAGACCATTGTGTCGCATCTTTTGCTTTGTCTCAGTCTCTCTCTTTCTCTTTGCACACATGTACAAACCGCACGGCACTGATATTGTCCTTATATTAACACAGTATCATTCGCTACAGCGTTCAGAGTTCAATGAGAACTGTTTGGTGAGGATTTGTCTTGTTCCATTAAATGCTTGAATCAACACTAAAAAAAATATCATTTTTCAGGAAACAAGACTCTATTTAAAGGGAACCCTCCATTAAGACTCGTATGGCTTGATATAATATATGCAGTAAAAAAACCCTAAAAGATTTACATTATTTAAAAATCCACATCATTTTATACATATTTTAGACTATAGATGGCGCTATTTTCGATGACGTGAAATGGTTGCACTCAAAAGGGCAACAAGAGAAGCGCTGTAAGTCTTTACTGCTTTTCTTAGCAATACGAAGAGGAGAAAAGAATAGGAAGGTGCCTGTGGATGAGTAAAACTTTCTAAAGACCAGCGTCTTTGTTCTTTCCACTTTAGTCCTGATGCCTTTGAGGCTTTTAGTAGACAACAGCTACTGAAAGAGCTTACAAATGGCAGAGACAAGAAACGCTAGATGCCATTCTGGCAGGATGTAAACATGCCGTTGATTGTCATGACGCAGTAGATGCTAAAGCAGTTTCTCAGCAGATTTCACTCAATATACAGGGGCATTTAGACTCCTTGTATCGATGGTACGGCATTTGATTTAAGCCTATACACTTATGCTGTGTGCACACCAAATGCAAAGGGAATATTTTCCCAGGATGTTTTTCATGTCACTTGTGCAAATAAAATAATCTTGAGATGATTTCGTCCACTTTACAACCGGGTGCAGATTTTTCAAATTGCTGCAACAGTTTCAACTTGAGCGGAACCTTTGCATTGCAACTCAGGCTTGCTGGAAATACGTGCCTCTATGTACATTTCTGCAGCACAGAAATTATGAACTTTATTGCACATTTCGCTGCAGTTTCAAAGTGAAATGTCCAGAAAGTGGCGCTAAAACACACATTCAATACAAGCCCATGTTATGTTTTTATTACATTGGTACAGGCACCTTTTGCTGTGTTTTTATTGGTTTTGTACTATAAGAGACATTATTATTGTCAGATTAACACATACAAGTCTTAAAAAACTAATTTTGCTTACAAGTTAACACTTGTTGTTTTGTTTTGAGGTTAAATTTTCTATCAGCAGCATTTACTTTTCCCTCTCTCTCTCCACTTACAGTAAAACTTGCCTTTATTAGCTATGCAACTCACTTAGGAGACCCTTATTTTGCAACTTTATGAATGATGCAAGCATTTTTGACTGACAGACTCAAATCAAGGGGGAGAAATCCTGAAGTGAACCAACCTTATCGCAACTCAGCTGACCATTGGTTGGTCTCCATGGAGCCCCTGTGCTATATTACGTAAGGAGATGATGTTTCCCTCTCAGGTAATCACTCTAATTGCTTCTGATGGCCACAGAAGAGGCCAGGAGCACCTTTGATTTACTATACGGTTCTTACCAGTTAGCCAGTTAGCTGTCCAGTCTGTCAAAACCAGGGTTAGGTAATATATCAGAGAGGTAGTTGTCATCACAGAAAACTCCTAAGCTGTAATTCTATCCTGACACACTGTCAATCGAACTGTGTGAGGCAATTGCCTTTCTTTAGGTTGCCAACAGGATTTGAAGTCCTTCATCAGCAGTGTAACACAACCTGATAGAAAGCAGCCGTTGTTCTTTTAGGCCGGTTATTAAGTTTGCACACCTGAGGCGCTCCAATCAGTGGACAGTAGTAAGTGAGATATACGGCCAGTGTCAAGCTCCCTGCCACACATACCTTTGCTCGCTTTCCCTCTCTTATGGCGTCTATAAGGGTGAAGACAGGCATGAATACTGAGACAAAATGCTTTATTTTAAACCAGGTCCCCAAGGCATGGCATCTCTCCTGGTGCTGTACACATTTTTGTTGCCTGTATATGTCCGCCTGTTGATTTATCTCTTCACAGCCGGCCCTCAGAGACAGAGAGAGCTCTGCTCCAGCAGCCGCCATAATGGTGCCATCATTCACTTTACAATTGTTTAAGATGATTTTATTGTTTTCTTGTTAGCATACAACTTTTAACCAACTGATTGATTAAATGAACCAATCTCACATGCACAACTGGAAAATCTGTCTCTGCCACACTGAAACCTCACTGGTTTAAATAAAACATAAAAATGTCTTTTGACTGGATTTGATTGAATCACATCTTATCAATCTCATCTGCAGAGTAGTTTCTAAATCCAGGCAAATGTACACAATGTAAAGCTCAGGGATTCATAATAGAGGAAAACCCGTGACCTTGTATGAGCATCTACTTGTGTATCTAATCACAAGCTGATGGTTTATTGGTTTGTCAATGTCTCTGTGTGAACAGAGTGCAAACTGAAGCTGCATGTCTATTTCTGGATGCGTTCATGAGTAATCTACACTAGCGTCTGAATGTGAGTACAGTAGGGTCATAAAAAGATAGCTTTAGCACATGATTAGTTTTTTAAGGTATGGATTCTCGTTTTATATTCTAGTCTGTTCCATGTTTCCTGGGGCGAAACGTATTTGTTTGTTGGTCTCATCTGTGACAATGCAGTATAATATATCAACTACACAACAACATAGACTCACAAAGATCAAGTATGAGTCCAAATACACCATCCTGCACCAGTGTAATTATTCAGTCTCCTCTATCTGACTTGTAGAGGACTTTCCTAATTGGCACATAGATGATGACACGTTCATTGTATGGTAATGCATCTTGCTGACCTAGTTGTCGGTGTGTGTGTGTGTGTGTGTGTTTCTCACAGGTGTAAAGGAGCATCACACTATGGGCTTTCTGCAGAGAGAAAGCGGCGTTCTCAGGAGGGAGACTGCACAGACAGCACCTCAGAGCTCACTGTGGCAGCACTGCCTGGGGAGGGATGCCCCTCCTCTGCGATCGCCCTCCTATCAGATGAGCCCGGTCTGGTTAACCCCGCCTACGAACCCAGTGTGGAAGATAACAGCCAATCCGGGAGCACCACCAGCCTGGCAGCACGCAGTGGTTCGAGAAAGAATGAATGTGAGTGTATTTGTCTAAATATTATATTTATGATATATGTTTAATTTCTCACACACACTTACACATTCATATATATATATATATATATATATATATATATATATATATATATATATATATATTTGCAAAAACAGATAAGTCAGTTTTTAACCATTTTCAAAAATCTCGTTTTTTTTTGTTGTGCATTCCAATTAATCTAATCAAACATTATTTAAAAAAAAGAGTTTTTGCAAATAAACTCTTCATATATGCACACATATACACTACCAGTCAAAAGGTTTTTAATGTTTTTTGTTTTAAAAGAAGTCTCTTCTGCTCATCAAGCCTGAATTTATTTAATCCAAAGTACAGCAAAATGGTACAATTTTGAAATATTTGTACTATTTAAAATAACTGTTTTCTATTTGAATATATTTAAAATGTAATTTATTCCTGTGATTTAAATGCTGAATTTTTAGCATCATTACTCCAGTCACATGATCCTTCAGAAATCATTCTAATATTCAGATTTGCTCCTCAAAAAAAACAATATTATTAATATTAATATTATTATGTTGAAAACAGCTGAATAGATTTGTTTCAGGAATAGAAAGATCAGAAGAACAGCATTTATCTGAAATAGAAATATTTTTTAACAATGTCTTTATCGTCACTTTTGCTCAATTTAAAGAATCCTTGCTAAATTAAAGTAGTAATTTCTATATTTTTTCCCAAAAGAAAAAACAACAAAAAAAAAAAAAAAAAGAAAAAAAAAAAAATCAAACAAACAAAAAAATATACTGACTCCAAGTTTGAATGGTATAGCATATAATGTTTATTTCAAATAAATGCTGGTTTTTGAATCTTTCTATTCATCAAAAACCTGAAAAATGCTGTGTTTTACATATTAATGATAATAATACTAAAACATGTTTCTTAAAAAGCAAATCAACATATTAGAATGATTTCTGAAGGATCATGTGACACTCAAGACTGGAGTAATGATGCTGAAAATCAAGAATAAATTTCATTTTTAAATATATTTAAATAGAAAACAGTTATTTTAAATATAAAAATATTTAAAAATTGTACTGTTTGGCTGTACTTTGGATCAAATAAATACAGGTTTGGTGAGGAGAAGAGACCTCTTTAAAAACACCTTAAAAATCTTACTGTTCAAAAAACCTAGTATATGCAATGTATATAATCATATGCAATAAAATATATACACATATAATATGTGATTCATATATATTAATTAAATGATTTAATGTTAAATATTACCTTTAAGGCCATTCTTCACATACAACCATACATCTTTGTCTTTTCCTCCTTCATGCTTACTGAGATTAATCTGACTAATGTCAATTGTTCAAAGTCGCCCTCTGCGCCATTTATGTCCTTTTATGCAAAAATCAATTCAAACTGCATGTTTGAAAAGGCTCAGCTGAGACACACAATTGATACTGCAGTTAAAGAAACACAGAGAAAGATACAGAGAAAGAGATGAGTTCAAATATGTGCCTTATAAATACTTTATGAGGCCTGTTCCTGACCTCCACAAAGTAGTTCAGATGTGTTTCAGTGTCTGACGTCCCTTCGAAACGTGAAGCCTAGAGAACGGTACAATAAATGCTGCTGCACCAGCATTTCTGGCTTTGGGACTGGAAACGGTGTGACACTGCAGCTGAACAAGCTGTCTGCCTCCAATACAGCCAATGCTTCTGTCAGAACTTTGTCCATCAGGACAGAAAGACCGAAAGAGTGGAGGAATGAGATGAGAAAAGAGAAAAAGGGCTTCAACCTTTACAGACCCAGACTCTCAGCCCTTCCACTTCTAATAAATCAACACATAACTTCCTTTAGGAATGTTAACTATCTTCATAACATTTTATAGTTATTAGATTTTTCATGCACTTATGTAATTTTTATGTATTTTTTCCATTGATCACCTGGAGGGTGTTTGAAAATCTCAAATGTATCAAAATTTCAAAGGTTTTTACTTTTTTCTGAAACTTTCATCTGTGATAACTTACACAGATATGCAGAAAAAAAGTGTCTGTGTGCTGTGCTGATTCAGGTCTGACCTGAAGAAGTTATATCTTACTGCAGTGTCCACAATACAGCACCAGCAGGTGCTGCTTACTTCAGATGTTCATTGCTTGGCCTGCAGGTGCAATGTATTATGATGCTCAAAAAAGAGACAATTTGATTGGCTACTGTGTGCCAAATCAATTCTGATTGGCTGGAAGTGGACAGCATGATGTGTGAGGGACATGTCCAGGCATGTTTTGTAGCAAAGTTTCTTTCTGACTCAGTTCCTTCTCACATTCATTCACAGATCGCAACTTCGACAGAACATCAGTGCGTAGTCGCTCTTTTCGCCGGCTGAATCGAGCCTTCAGCGTCCTGAGGAGGACAAAGAGCGGGACAGCAGTGGCCAATGAGACCACAGAGGAGCGAGACAACCTTAGAAACGCCAACATACCAGCGGAGGGTGAGTGTGTGTCTTGCAAGTATTGTATTTGGGCATTTTTCAGCTGGGCAAGTTGGAATCCAGATGGTTGACCAGATAAACACCAACTTGAACTGGCAAGAAACTACTAACAGCTAGAGCAAATTAAGACCGACAAACCAATGACTTGTAATAAAATTTGCATGTATTGTAGCAAAATAAGAAACTGTGTACACTCTTAAAAATAAAGGTGCTTCACAATGCAACAGACGAACCTTTTTGTCTAAACAGTTCCATAAAGAACCTTTAACATCTGAAGAACCTTTTTATTTCACACAAGTTTCTTTGTGGCGAAAGAATGTTCTTCAGAATATAAAAAGGTAAGAAAGAGATGGTTCTTTGACTGAATAAATTCTTTGACTCAAAAATGGTTCTTCTATGGCATCGCTGTGAAGAACCTTTTAAAGCACCTTTATTTTTAAGAGTGTATTGGAACTGTGTTTGAAGTATTATAGCACCTCATCAAACATGAACGTTCCTGTCAATATCATTCAATATAATGCTAAACCAATATCAATAGATAATAAAAGGAGAAAGGGAGCGTGTCAGAAGGTGACAGTCTGGTTTGGGTCCGCTCAGCCCCGCAGTAGCATATGGTCCTTTAATAATGCAGATGGAGCCTGAGGAGACTTGTCAGAGAGAGAGAGAGAGAGAGGAAATGAAGCAGAGGGTCGGGACAGAGGGACAGGACAGATGAACGTTGAGCGAGAGGTTTGCTTTCTGAATGAAAACAAAAGAGAAAAAGAGTGTTCGGGAGATTGAAAATGAGTGAGGAAAATACTGATGAGTGTGTGTGAGTGTGTGTCTTCGTTATGTAACACCCTGGTTGCGGTAGTAATGAGCTTCACTTTCTCTCTCCCTGCAAGCAATCAGAGGAGATGAGAGGAAAATATTGACTTTGAAAGAGAGAAACTGCAGAGAAGAGGCGGATACGAGAGAGAGAAAGAGTGTGTGTAATGGAGAAAGAAGGGATGGATAAAGATAAGGAGAGGCAAATCACAGAGATTGTTACCGAATCCGGTTATTCAGGCACAGGTGCAGTACGAATACAAATGCATATGCATATTATGAGCAAATTTACAGTATGGACATACTGTATATTTTCTGAATTGCTTGACATAACACTAGCTCTATAGCTGCACATGGTTCCTTCAATAGTTTGGATTTCTGCAATATTTGTGCTCAATTTGATAGTCAGCACGCTTGGTGACACATTAAAAAACACTCAGAGCTGATTGGTTGACCCTGGACTACAAAAGTTTTAGGTAGCATGAGTATATTTGTAGCAATAGGCAAAACACATTATATGGGTTACAATTATTGTTTTTTCTTTTATGCCAAAAATCATTAGGATATTAAGTAAAGATCATGTTCCATGTAGATATTTTGTAAATTTCCTAGCATAAATATATCAAAACTTAATTTTTGATTAGTAATATGCATTGCTAATAACTTCATTTGGACAACTTTACAGGTGATTTTTTCAATATTTTGATTTTTTTTTGCGCCCTCGGATACCAGGTTGTATCTTGACCAAATATCATCCTATATTTATTCAGCTTTCAGATTATGTGTAATTCTCAATTTAAAAAAAAAGGTACCCTTATGACTGTTTTTTCAAGGGTCTCATTTTATAATTTGTTCACTTTTTGTTTTAAATTATAATATAAAGTACTGTTCAAAAGTTTGGGTCGGAAAAGATTACTTTATGTTTTTGTCTTTTACGCTCAACGAAGCTGCATTTATTTGATCAAAATTCCAGTAAAAACAGTAATTTTCTCAAATAATATTACAAATTAAGTGAAATGCTTCAATTTTAATAGATTTTAACTAGTGGTGGGCCGTTATCGGCGTTAACGTGCTGCGTTAACGTGAAACTCTTATCGCGCGATAAAAAAAATATCGCCGTTAATCTATTCTCAAATTTGGGTTGGGAGCTGGGTCTAAACTACGCAAGCTATGATGACTTTCACCTTGATAGTTTAACGCGGATGTATACCGAAGACTGTAGTAGAATATGGTCGCGCGTTTAAGTCTCCTCCGCCAAAACACAGACGGGATCGCGTCATCCTCCATTCATAAAAACCGAATCTACTATAGCGAAATGCCACGTAAATTCGTCATTTTTTGGATTCATAAATCAAATGTTGGTCAGTCACTTAATTCAAATCGCGATATGGACTAGTGTATGTGAAAACTGAAATGCAAAAAGACCGTTTTAATATGAATCCGATATGTTCCGTTTGCCTAGCTGTATGTATGCATTGCGGAGACGCGCTTTTACTACACGCATACTGAAACACACGTGACGCTCCCGGTAATTTTTGGCATTTGCATCTCACATGAACAGATAAACTCAATCTCCCAAACTGCTGTGAGTGTCACTTTTACCGTTTCATTTGAGAAAACTAGCATCATATCATACTGTATACACAGAAACTTCTCGGCAACCTGTCAAAATAAAAGTACGGTGTAACATGTAATGGGCTGGGTAGGTGTTGACGTTAAAAAAAAAACACAATCTAATAGGTAGAAAAAATAATTTCATTGTTAGTTAGTTAGTAAACACAAGTACATCTAATTGAACATAATTTATTTTCATCAACAAATTATCATAGAACAGCTTCATGAGCTTTATGATCCATTCTCAAAGACTTTAAGTCATTATTTGGGTAGAACACATATTCTGAATGCCTTCATCAGAATTCAAATTAGCCATTTTAATCTAGATTAATCTAGATTAATTCCAAAATTTAATCTAGATTAATCTAGATTAAAAAAATTAATCTATGCCCACCCCTAATTTTAACACACAATTTATTCCTGCGACGGCAAAACTAAATTTTCATCAATCATTACTCAAGTCTTCACTGACGCAAGACCCTTCAGAAATTATTTGAATACTCATTTAATGTTTAAGAAACATTTCTCATTATTATCGGTGTTGCACTGCATAATGTTTTTGTGGTGATTAATTTTTTTTACAGATTATTTCAGTAATAGAAAGTTAAAGGGAATGCATTTCAAATAGAAGTATTCTGTAACATTATAAACGTCTTTACTATCAGTTTTAATCAATTAATCGCTTTTTTTTTATCTTTACTGACCCGATTTTTGAATGATAGTGTATCAGAGTTCAGCAAATTTGACAGCTAAAATGATTGAAACAAATGTTAACTCCATTACCAAAATCGATTCATCTTGAATACATTTTCGGAAAATCTTGGCCCCCCTTGCTTCCTCTGATGGATCATTGTAATGCTTTTTTAAGGCTTGAAGTCATGTTTGGCTCTGCTTTGATCTGGACCGATGCCCTGTTTGTGTAGCACAGAAAGTGATGATCATATGGGAGTTCACTGATTACAGACTTTCTCTTTTTTTCTCTCTCTCAGTATTTGCATTACCTCAGCTGCATCATCTAATCCCTGATGGTGAAGTCACCAGTATAAAGATCACCAGGGCAGATCCTTGTGAACCACTGGCTATCAGCATTGTCGGGGGCAATGAAACGCCTCTTGTTCGCATCCTCATTCAGGACATCTACAGAGAGGGCGTCATCGCTCGGGATGGAAGACTGCTACCTGGAGATATGATCCTTAAGGTGCGTATGTGCACTAGATCTAGCGTTACGTCATTGTACAGTAGGAGTGAATCGCCCTGGTTTTGATAGCACATGTTGTCATGGGCTTCACCATCTGTTGTTCAGAGAGGAAGCGTGTGAGGATTCTGCATGCAGCCAGACAGAATCAAGCATGCGCTTAAAACAAACAGAATGTTATCGCCCATTGGTGTGGACTCTAATATAATAATAGTTACAGTTCCCTCATGACATTGGCACCAGTGTGAGCTTCAAAAATCTCATGCTTAATTTCATGATGTCCTCCCTTCAGGTAAATGGTATAGACATCAGTAACGTGCCTCACTGTTATGCTGTGGCGGCTCTAAAGCAGCCTTGCACACTGCTGCGGTTGACCGTATTGCGAGAGCAGCGCCACCGCTACCGTTCCCATCATCACTCTCCCACCGAGGCCTTCCCCACCCACACATCCACCATCCGGGACGACAGTCTGCATGTGGTCCTCGTTAAGAGAGCTCCAGACGAACAGCTGGGCATCAAGCTGGTGCGCAGACCTGACGAACATGGCGTCTTTATCTTCCACCTGCTGGAGGGAGGGCTGGCCGCCCGTGACGGGAGGCTGAGGGTAGACGACCGTGTGCTGGCCATCAACGGCCACGACCTGAGATACGGCGCCCCTGAGCATGCAGCACTGCTTATTCAGGTGAGCAGCATTATGGGAGAGGTCACAAGTAATGTGGTGAATATTAAAGGATTAGTTCAATTCCAGAACAAAAATTTACAGCTAATGTACTCACACCCCCTTGTCATCCAAGATTTCTTCAGTCATAAAAAATTATGTTTTTTGAGGAAATCATTTCAGGATTTCTCTTCATATAATGGACATGTATGGTGCCCCCCAAGTTTGAACTTCCAAAATGCAGTTTAAACACAGCTTCAAAGGGCTCTAAACGAACCCAGCCAAGGAAGAAAGGTCTCATCTAGTGAAATGATCAGTTACACTGTAAAAAGTGAACAGTTGGATCAACTTAAAAAAATTACTTCAATTGGTAACACCTAAAAAAATTAAGTTGATTGAACTAAGATGATCTAAGTGTGGTCAATCACATTTAAATAATCTTCAATAAAGTTCAATCAACTTAATTTTTTAGGTGTTACCAATTGAAGTAATTTTTTTAAGTTGATCCAACTGTTCACTTTTTACAGTGTATTTTCAAAACAGATTTACAATTTATATACTTTTTAACCTCAAATGCTAGACTTGTCTCATCTCATGTCTGTGTAATCCAGGTCACAGTTAGGGTATGTTGAAAAATTCCCATCTTGTTTTCGTCTTGAACTTCAAAATCGTCATACAACGCTGTTTTAGCTTTTTTTTTTTTTTTTGTAAAGGCCGTTTGATCTTCTTTGTATGTTCACTTTGTAAACACTAGGTGGGTACTTCTGAAGCGATATAGGACCATTTTGAAGTTGGGGAAGAAACAAGTTTTTTTTCGACATACCCTAACTGTATTGACCCAGATCACACAGACTACAAATGTGCATCGCAGAGGCGACACAAGACGAACCCCTGCTGAAAAAAACATCTTAAACCAGCCTAGGCTGGTTGGCTGGTCTTAGCTGGTTTAAGCTGGAAGTAGTTGGTTTTAGCTGGTCTTCCAGCCTGCTTTTAGCTGGTGGTTTCCCAGCCTGGCCAGGCTGGAAAAGTGGCTAAAACCCCTCTAAAACCAGCCTGCTGGCCAGCTATGACTGTTGTTTTTCACCTGGGACATTTGAGATTGAAGTATACACACACACACACACACACACACACACACACACACACACACACACACACACACACACACACACACACACACACACACACACACACACACACACACACACACACACACACACACACACGTATATAAATTTTTGTCTCAAGATAAAGACTAAGACTAAATCAAAAATGCCTGTCAAAATTAACACTGTTTTGAAGTCCAATACAGCAAATCCATCCATCATAAAAAATACTCCATATGGCTCCTTGGGTTAATAAAGGCATTCTAACGCAAATCCATGCATTTGTGTAAGAAAAATATCCATATTTAAAACTTTATAAACTGTAATCTCTCGCTTTCGCCGAATGTCGTACATGCATTCATGTGAGAGGGACATATGTAGCCGTAACATAAACTCTGGTTGAGAATTTGTTAGTCTTGCATCTCCTCTTGGCTTATATCAAAATCCTCAGACTTTTTTCTTTACAAATGCTTGTATTGTCATGTAATTCATGACCAGTGTTTTGTTTTGCTCTCTCCTCTACGGTTCCGCGTTCATCACTTCTCACCAGAGTTTACACTATTACCTAACCGCATCAATTAGCTTCAAAAGCCCTATGGTAACCCCCGGGAGCAGTGTGGAGCACTAACTTTGATTGATTTGTGCATTTTATTGGACAAATTCTTAACACCCATTCAGTGCCATTATAAAGTTTCGAAGAGCCAGGAGTTTTTTTTTTTGTTGTTGTTGTTTTTTTTTTTAATATAACTCATATTGTATTCCTCTGAAACAAGAAAGTCATTTACACCTAGGGTTGCTTAAGGGTGAATAAATCATTGTGTAATTTTAAATTTTGGATGAACTATCCCTTTAATGCAAAACAAGTTTGACTGACAATAGTTTAATGCTGTTTATGCAGTGAACCTTAAATTGCAATAACATTGCAACACCAAAATGCAGTTAAAACCTCTTTAAATGTGTTTTGAGAATCAGTTTTGGTCTTTCTTAATCCTCTTTTAGATTGTGAGATGTGCTTTATTCTTTCTTTTGTCTGCACAATACATTTTTTCCACAACACAAGTAATCAAACCATTCATTTCATGGATGTGTTCACACACAGCATCAAGATTTCCGGCAATGCAACAAATTCCCCAAACTGCCAAAGCTTATTTCATCAACAGGTTATGACCTCCACATGGCCACTACATTAAAAGTTTCTACATTTATGGAAAGCCTGTTTAAAAACAAAACATATTTTTGATGCTATGCTTCACTAATTGCTGACATTTATAAAGCCTAATATGATTTGAAGTCATGCTAAATAATTCAAGCACTTTTATTGCTAAGCTTTTCCAGCATTTCAAAGAATGAATGTTTACAAAGCCTTCAAATCCTAACCTGAGGATCTAATTCAGTGACTCAACAAACTGTTACAGTTCTGAAAAATTCTGGTGTTCCTTGAGCAGTATTGCAAAATATATAGAGCCCACTTAAGGTTTGTGACAGTTTATTCAATTGTTGTTTCATTTCTGTGGTGTCATAACAGTGTGTAAGAGAGTATAGTGAGAGTGTGATTCGATATGTATTTCAGTGTGGTGGGTCTTCCCGAATGTTGTTATTCAGCTTGTTGCTTCCTGTCTGGTTAAGATTGGTCTCGAAGGAGACAAGATGGCCGCTCACAGCAGTTTCTGACATAGATTAACTGATGGCAGGAAACTGATTAAATTAGTCCAATTAGGGCGATAACAAGCTAAGCCCACTCATTTAAGAGGCAGCGACAGAGCACTGAACTCTCAGGAACACCATGGGCTCTCGATGCAACTGTGTGCACTTGAGAGCAACAAAAGCTAGGAGGTTGTCAAAAGAAAGGGTTAATGAAGAAGAAAGCGGTGATGCACTCAGATGGAACGACAGGAATGGATGAAAAATAAATCAGAGAGGGAAAAACTCAAGCCTGTGTCCTCCTTTAGCTCACACATCCACACAGACTGCAGCATGGAACCCAAATCTCCATATATATTAGTTTTTCTTTAATAAGTACACACTTCTGAGACATAATCACACATTCACACTGAGCTGGAGCTGCAGGGCATTGGCAGTCATCACAACATCTGGTAATTGTGCTTGGTAGACGTCCGGAGAGTAATGAGACATTACGCGCACACTCTCTAGGGTAGGAACAAACTATTTCAAATTTTAAATTCAGTTTTGGAACGGCTTGCTCCTCAGGGAAGTTGCTGTCCTCTGGTTGCTCTCCTGTGGAGTTCCAAAGGTTTTTTGCAGTAGATGGCTAATGTTAAGCCAACTTTCACCCACCATAACGCCGGTGTCAAAGGCACCATGAAATCAAAATTGGAGTGTGTTGGCTTTTAGCCCATGAAGGCAAAAAACTAAATATACACTTAAAAATATACAGTGCCTTGCGAAATTATTCAAACCCCTTAATTTTTTCACATTTTGTTGTTGCTGCCTTATGTTAAACTACTTTAAATTACTTTTTTTCCCACATCAATCTACACTCCCTACTCCATAATGGCAAAGCAAAAAATAGGTTTTTAACATTTGTGCAAATTTATTAAAAATAAAAAACTGAAAAGACACCGTTGCAGAAGTATTCATACCCTTTTCTGGGACACTCGAAATTTAGCTCAGGAGCATTCATATTGCTTCTAGATGTTACTACACTTCGAGTGGAGTTAAACTGTGGCAAATTCATTTGAATGAGTATGATTTAGAAAAGCACACACCTCTCAGAAAAGGTCTAACAGCTGAAAATGCATATCAGAGCAAAAACCAAGTCCTGAGGTCAAGATAACTGCCTGTAGAGCTCAGTGACAGACTTGCGTTAAGGCAATGATCTATTGAAGAGTTCAGAAAAAAATCTGCTGCATTGAAGGTTCACAGAAGCATTATCCATAATGGAAGACGATTGGAACAACTAGGACTCTAGAAAATGTCTGTCGGCCCCCGTCCAAGCTGACAGAGCTTGAGAGGTGAAAAGGTGAGGCAAAGAATGGCAGATAATTGCCAAATGCAGATGTGCAAAGCTTGTCACATCATACCCAAAAAGACTTGAGGTTGTAAAGGTGCTTCAACTATGTACTGAGTTAAGGGTATGAATACTTATGCATGTACTTATTTCAGTGTTTTATTTTTAATAAATTTGTAAAATTTGCAAATCTGGTTTTTGCTTTGTCATTATTATGGTGTATGGAGTGTAAATTGATGTGGGGAAAAACTAATTTAAAGCAGTTTAACATAATGCTGCAACAAAACAAAATGTGAAAAAAAATGAAGGGGTATGAATACTTTTGCAAGGCACTGTAGGTGTTTCATGATGCCATAGAAGAACATTTTTTTTGTCTAAATGGTTCCATGAAGAGTCTTAAACATCTGAAGAACCTTTCTGTTTCACAAAAGGTTCTTTGTGGTTGAAGAAGGTTCTTCAGATTATAAAAAGGTGAGAAAGTGATGGATCTTTAAAGAACTTTTGACTGAATGGTTCTTTGTGCAACCAAAAATGGTTCTTCTATGGCATCGCTTGAAGAACCTTTTAAAGCACCTTTATTTAAAAAAAATGATAAATAATAATAATGTTTATAAAATATTTGATGTTTTTTAACATAGTCATAGTAATTGTTATGCTATCTGCTATGTTCTGCAGGCGAGTGAGGACCGTGTTCACTTCATCGTGTCCCGCCAGACTCACATCCCTACTCCGGACATCCTACAGGAGGCGCCGTGGAACATGGAGGGACCACCGCCTTACTCGCCTGTGGATATTGAGCACTCTTTACTGGTGGGTTTACTGGTGAACCGCACACACTTTATTTCCCGTCCCTCTGCAGCGCTTTACTAAACATTCTCTTATTGAGGAAAAAGATCTGAAAGCCTATTACTTCTACATCAAAGCATCAAGCAATCAGCCAGCTCACACACGCACACACACACACACGCTCCTTTGAGACAGCCGTCTCCAAACCCATTAACAGAAGAAAACCCAGCAGGAGGAAACACAGCCACAACAGACTGGATTTCAGTGCGTCTTCTAAAAGGGATTTTCTGCTGCTCAGTATCTGCACTGACAACCTCCCTTGTTCTATTAAAAGTCAAATTCATCATTAGTCATTTCTCTCTCTTCCTTTTCTTACTCAAATCAGCTTGTGAGGGTTTGCTGGTTTTTGCTGGTTTAAGTGTCAATGACAAATAGTGTGCAGTCGCAACTAAATGAGTAATGTTTGAGAACAAATGTGTAAGTTGACTTGAGAAAGACTAGTCTAAAAGTCTAGACAGCTGCTAGCATGTTTTTTTTACACGATTAGCATGATGCTAGCATGTTTTAGCATGATAAGCATGTCGATAATCATGTTTCAAACATGTTGCTAGCATAAAATTAGAATGTTGTCAGCATGTTTTTAATGTGATTTAACTTTGAATGAAAACAACGCTGCTGAAACCCCCCCAGCTAAAACCGGCCTAGGCTGGTTGGCTGGTTTTAGCTGGTCATAGCTTAAACTAGCTACTTCCAGCTTAAACCAGCTAAAACCAGCCAACCAGCCTAGGCTGATTTTAGCATTTTTTTCAGCAGGTAATCCCATTAAAAACCAAAAATAAGATGATTAAACTGAAAAAAAAAAAAAAAAAAACTGCTCAAAACCAGAAAAAAAGTTTATTTAGTCAAGCAAAAAATGGTCTTACAACAAAAAAAAACTAAACCCTGTTAAAAAAACAGCTAAAACCAGCCTAGGCTGATTTTAGATGGTCATAGCTGGTCAGCAGGCTGGTTTTAGAGGGGTTTTAACCACTTTTCACTTTTCAGGCTGGGAGACCAGCTACTTCCAGCTTAAACCAGCTAGGACCAGCCAAGGCTGGTTTTAATAGTTTTTTTCAGTAGGGAACCCAACTAATTTAGCAATAAGCCAGCTAAAAAGCACTAGAACCAGCTGATTCAGTAAAAAGTATTAGCTAAAACCCAGATAACCCCCAAAATTGAGCAAAAAACAACCAAAAACCACCTAAACCCAGCTGATTTAACAAAAACAAACACACAAAAAAGTTAACAGACAGCTAAAACCAGTTGATTCAGTAAAATAAAAACTGCAGGAAAACAGTTAAAACCAGCTGATTTAGAAAAAGAACAACAAAAAAACAAACACAACCTGTTTTAGCTGGGGTTTTTTCACAGTAGGGAGTTGTTAGGCTTTGTTATAGCAAGTCTCATTGTCCAAAAGTTTTCACCCCCTCAATGAGTATCCCAATAAGTCTATTGAATTTTTGGTGATGGTAGTCTGGTTTACAAAAACCGTTAGTCTAGACTAGGTTGTTGTCAGCATGTTGCTAGCATGTTTTTAATGTGATTTAACATGTTGCTAACATGAATGAAAAATCCAGTTAAAACCCAACTAAACCCTGTTAAAAAAACAGCATATGCTGGTTAGGTAGGTTTTGATGTTGGGATGATGGTTTTAGCTGGTCATAAGTTGGTCTTTAGCTGGTCAAGTGCTGGTCATAAGATGGTCCTTCCTGCTCAGGACCAGCATAAACCAGCTAAAACTAGGGGAAAAAACAGCATCTCAGCATGAAAACCTGCATTTTTTGTAAGCAGCATGAGATGTTTTTTTTTTCAACAGGGAAACCTATCTGATTTAGTAATAAACACAGCCAAAACATAGCTAAAACCAAATAATTGAGCAAAATCAGATAAAAACCAGTTGATTTAACAGAAACAAACAAACAAAAGTGTTAACAACCAGCTAAAGCTAACCAGTTGATTCATTAAAAACCAGCTAAAAACCAGCTGAAACTCAGCTGATTTAGCAAAATCAAATAAACAAAAACAACTAAAAACAGGTAATTTAGCAAAAAAAAACAGCTAAAACCAGCTGGTTTAAGATTAGTTTTTCTTTTAGCAGGTCTACCAGCTTGACCAGATATAAAAAGTCACCAAAACCACTTTAAAACCAAAGCTTAGGCTGGGAGCTGTTAAGCTTTGCTATAGCTTTAATACATCCTAAGTCTCCTTGTCCAAAAGTCTGGTTTCATGTGAGTTAGAAAAGATATAGCACAATAAGTCAGACCAGTCTGATCTGAACCGAGTTTGGTGGTTGTAGCTTTAAAGCTCTAGGAGGAGTTAGGTGTTACATTTTGGCTTAGAAGAAGCAGCAGTTTAAATAGTTAAACAGTAAGCTGGCTTTCTTAAGCCAACTTAATTGTAGTTGTTCTGTGAATTTTTGTACACCAAATCCAGTCATTTCAACAGGGATTCCTATTATTTTTTAACCCAAACTAACCTTGCCTTGACATAAAAAGTCCAAATTACCTAATATTTTAAGAAACTCATAGACCTTGATGCATGGTAATGTGGATCTGCAGGGGTCCTCTCTATGATGCAATTTCCTATAAAACCAAACCAGAGCAAACCCAAACCCTACCATTATCTCTCTTCCAATCACTTTTATTCCTTTCACTGACTCTTGTTAATTCTCTTTTACACACTTGGAAATGTGGAAACATTCTGGCAGCATATTGTCAGATGATTTTCACTCCTCTGAATTAGATACGGCCTAACACACACACACACACACACACACACACACACACACACACACACACACACACACACACACACACACAGTCTCTCCGGCGATAAGCTCCAGATCAGACTAAATATAAACAGCCCTTTTATTGAACTTTAATAACGCTTTTTATTAAGTTAGAACTTAGCGACTGTGTTTGTTGTTTTTGGAGGGGATCCAAGGCAAAATTTGGCTGCGGTCAGCAATAACACAGCGTCCTGCAAGCTCACCATTTATTGCAAACACACAAGCACATACACACACATGCTTTGGGCAGACATGTGTTCAGATATTATTCTTTTTTGAGGCATCAGGAAAGTGTGAATCCAGAAAAAAATGCACTGAAACTTTAGCCAATTAATCTCTCTAATTTCATGTCCCTTCATTTCAGGATTCATGCCAAAAGCCTGCATGTTACGAGAAGACGGTGACTCTGTTGAAGGAGCCACACGATTCTCTCGGCATGACGGTTGCGGGTGGGATGAGCAGCAGGGGGTGGGATCTGCCCGTCTACGTCACCAATGTCGACCCCAATGGAGTGGTGGGACAAGAGGGCTCGATCCGCAAAGGTACAGCTTCACAAAAAGTGTGTTTAACCTATTCAGACACATCTGACAAAGCCGCACACACCTGTTTCCAAAGTGCCCCTCTGATCTCTCCTGCGTTTGATTGCAAGTACACACACAAACAAAGACACACCTGCTACTGCATATGTATGACCGTCATCAGCTCTGCAAATATATGCATATATAACACTAGAAATGACACACTCCCACTTGTACACCTGCCATACTGCTAAATCTGTCTCATCATACACACTCACAATTATCAGCTTTCTAATTGAGCATATGCAAGTTTTCGGGTTTATTTCAGTCATATGTGACATGTATGTAGGCGTGTGAAGTCATGTGATCATGCACAGGCTGGTGTATGAAGGCAATAGTTTAAAGTATCTGTCAAATACAGACACACACATGAAAGATCAAAGCTTTATATGATGTACAAAGGTGTGGTAAGCCCAGTGTTTGAATTGAACCAGAACTTTCTAAAATGCAGTAATACTGTGAAATATTATTGCAGTTTAAAATAACTTTTCTATTTTAATATATTAAAAAAAAAAGATTCCTATGATGGCAACATTCTTGTCATACGGTCCTTCAGAAATCAGTCTAATATGCTTATTTGGTGCTCAAGAAACATCTCATTATTATCAATGCTAAAAATTGTTGTTTTGCTTATTTTTTTGTAGAAACACTGATACATGAGGATTCTTTAAGGGACAAAACTTTACAGATAATGTACTCACCCTATTGTCATCCAAGATGTTTATGTCTTTCTTTCTTCAGTTGTAAAGAAATTGTTTTTTGAGGAAAACTTTTCAGGATTTTTATTCATATAGTGGACTTCTATGGTGCCCCGTGTTTAAACTTCTAAAAAGCAGTTTAAATGGGACTTCAAACAATCCCAAATGCAATTGTAAACAATCCCAGCCAAAGAAAGAAGAGTCTTATCTAGCAAAATGATTTTTGTTTTTTTAATAAAAGTACAATTGATATACTTTTATAATGCTTATCTTGTCTTGCTCTGCCTGAACTCCGTTCTTTTTTTCTGGTTTAAGACAGTAAGGGTATGTCGAAAACCTCCCATCTTATTTTCTCCCTCAACTTCAAAAATCATTTCAAAATTATCCTACATGCAGAAGTACCAACCCAGTGTTTGCAAAGTGAACATGCAAAGAAGGTCAAACATCCTCAACCAAAATAGGTAAAACAGTGACGTAGGATGATTTTGAAGTTGAGGGAGAAAATGAGATGGGAGTTTTTCGACATACCCTAACTGTCTTGAACAGGTTCAGTTCAGGCAGAGCAAGACAAGGATTTGAGGTTAAAAAGTATATAAATTGTCCTTAAAAAAAAAAACTTTTCCTTTAGTGTATGAAAAGTTCAAAAATAATATAATGCTTTTCTTACTTCAATTTTTTTGTCTTGCTTCCAGCCAAAATATCTAAAAATTCTTAAGTCAAGAAGGATTTTCTAGACAAGTAAAAATTATTGTCATGTTTCCAGAAAAAACAAGTCAAAATTAAGTGCGTTTTTGCTTGAAACAAGCAAAATAATCTGCCAATGGGGTAAGAAGAATAATCTTGTTTTCAGTTTTTTTTCTTACCCCATTGGCAGATTTTTTGGGCAGACTATTTTGCTTGTTCTAAGCAAAAACTCACTTAATTTTGACTTGTTTTTTTTATGAAAATAAGAAAATAATTTTACTCGTCTAGAAAATCCTTCTTGATTTAAGAATTTTTAGATATTTTGGCTGGAAACAAGACAAAAAAATCTAAGTAAGAAAAGCATTTTTTGCATCCTGAAATGTTTTTCTCAAAAACCTCCCTTTTCTTTTCGACTGAAAAAAGACATGGGATGACATGGGGGCTGAGTAAATTATCAGGAGTTTTTTACTCTGCAAGTGAACTAATCCTTTTATACAACTCTGCCATGCAACAACAGTCCTGTGATCCCAATAGTAATGTGACTTTCCTATCTTCTAGGTGACATCCTTCTAAACGTGAATGGGGTTGACCTGACGGGTGTGACTCGGAGCGAGGCTGTGGCTAACCTAAAGAACACCTCATCCCCGGTGGTCCTGCGGGTACTAGAAATGAGACCCCCAAATGAGAGTTCCCTGGACTGCATGCCGCCCCTGCATTCCCCCTGCGCTCTGTTGCCCTCTTCTCCTGGAGACACCAAACTACCCCCGCCTAATGACGACTACTCCCCTCTCTGGGTGTCCTGGCTCCAGCTGCCCAGGTATAGTACATTGAACGGAATGCATGCAAAGAAACTGACATAAATTAATTTGAAATATTCTTTTATAAATATTCTATAGTTGTTTTTCATACCAAAGTCTACTGGGTCGGTTTTATCTTTCTCACTTTTCCCCTGCTTACTTTTGTTGTGATGGAGTGTGAAAGTTCTTAACAACTTCCTAAATTATTTCAAATGCATAATAATTGAGAAAGCTGTGTGTAGGGGAGAAAGAAAGAGCGACTGGGGAAAACAGAGCAGGGTTGAGGAAAGCCCTTCTCACCCTCTCTGCTGTAACACGTTTAGACGCCTAAGAGTGTGACGGCTTTAAATAGACCTTTTTCTTAAATTTCAACTTTTCCTTCTGGTTCTGGGTCTTTCTTTTCTTCACACATTTGTCTGCTCTCCACTTCTACATCATCTCATTTCACACAAGTCCACTTTAAATCTGAGCTCTGAGCTTTCATGCTGTTAGCTGTCAGACGTGGTTGATATCTGGCCCTCGATATTTTAAATATCTATAACAGTAGCATTTTTGCAGAGACTGTAAGTCTTTAAACACAAAGCCTTTCTGTGTTGCTCACCATTTGAAACTCACTTATTTCCCCAAGATATCCATAAGCTCTCTCTGAACCTTTTATTTAATGTGATTTATTGTCACTCCAGCTCCTGAAATTTACCCCTACTAGAGGTGGACGATATGACAAAAATCTTCGTCAACCACGATATGAGTAATTTTATTTCACAGTAATACATATATTACAATATATTTATTTTGCTTTATATAAGATCTTAAATTTCATAATTCTTACCACCAGTGACAATATCACAAAACATTATACTAGCCTAAATTAAAAAACAAAACAAAAACAAACAAATTGAAGCTCACTGAAGACAAGTAAACAATCAGTGATTGCCCAAGAAAAAGAAACTAATTATAAGCAATAGGACAAAAAAACTACAGTAGAAATGCTACATACACTGTATAAAGTAATCAAATGTATAAAAACACTGCATATTTTTTACTGTCTTCTTATTAAAGTTACAAAAGTGATTTAGTCAAGAGCAGTGAGAGATTTTCTCTTTTGTTGTTTGATAAACATAAATGACAGACAGCAGAAATATTAGACTGCTGTCACTTTAAGACCTGCCCGAATCCAATATACTGTTACACGTGTGTTTGCTTTCTCAGCTGTTTCCTTTCACTTAAGACCTGAATTACTGTGTTTATGAGGATATTTGCAAAGATGGGCATTTTGACACATACAATGCCTATATAGTGGCAAAAAACTCAATTCTGCTGTGCTCTATTCTTCTCCTGCGCATGACAACGCACACATATTGCAAAATGAATTCTCACTGACTGAAATGAATGAACCCTAATTGTGGGTCAATGGCTTAAAATCACTTAGAAGCCATAAAAGTGCATTGTTTCATGTATGGGTGAACTATCCCTTAAGTGTCCTTGGTGAATAATCTGTTGATTTATGTACGTCTGCTGAATGACAATAAAATTAACCTTGAATTTTCTGTGCATTCCAGGCATCTATACTGCTGTAAAGACATTGTCCTCCGCAGGAGCACGTCTGGCAGTCTAGGCTTCAGTATTGTGGGTGGACAAGAAGAACTCAACTGTAACCAGTCCTTCTTCATCCGCTCTATCGTAGAGGGCACACCGGCCTACAACGACGGCAGGATACGGTATGGACACCTGGAATATTGTCAGAATCCATGCCTCATGTAGAACACCTATAAATAACTGCCTAGCACAGTTTATTAAATACAACTTTTCTTGCCTTTACCCTCATTCTTTTCACGACTCAAACTAGGGCTGCACAATTAATCGAATGTAATTTCCATGTGCATTTTGTCAGTAAAGCCGGTTCTGTAAATCTCCATTACCTGCTTTCAGATGGAGCAGTATTTACTACACAGAGTCGTAGTTCATTGACAGTTTATGCCCAAAAAAAAAAAAAAATATGCAGACAATATTACTGCACGATTATGAAATTGAAGAAATCGTCCGCGATAATGACAGCTGTCTGTGTAGCTTCTCAGTGAACTATGGCTCTGTAGTAAATGCTGCTCTATCTGAAAGCATGTGAAAATACCACATTTAATAACGTTTTTACTCCAAGCTTACTTTATAACGGCAGTTTCTTTTTTTATTTTTGTTTGAAGTAATTCCTTCTGTGAGATGATGTGGCTTCTAACACAAAATATAGTGCAGAGATTTATTACTGATCACAGAACCATGCTTTACTGAAAGATTTGCATAACAATCGCAGCTTCTGCCTAATCGTGATTGCCATTTCATTTCAATTTATCGTGCAGCTCCAACATACTAAAACTTCATCCCTTTTTCTTTTTTCACATTAGCTGTGGAGACATCCTGCTGGAGGTGAACGGGAAGAGCACTTGGGGAATGACACACACAGCTCTAGTCCGCCTGCTCAAGGAACTGCGAGGTCGGATCACTCTCACCATCGTTTCTTGGCCCGGAAGCCTGCTATAGGACTGCTCTGCATGTGGGAGGGGCTTATCACGTTGACCCTGCACTAGGGGGTGGAGCTTACACTACAGACCTATATAATAACTAAAATGGTGGATTTTAGAATCCAAGACTTCCTAAGGCAGGGCTTATGATACGGACTGCCCGCCGGGAGCAGGAAATGATACATGGACCTCATCCAAGTACTAAGAGCTCAGACTCTAAACTTGAAGGTGGGGCTAACGACTTGACTCCGCCCACCAAGAAGCACGTTTATCAGACTCCAAAACCAGGAGGCGCTTTCACTATTGCCCTTTGTCAATCGGCAAGGTATAAAGATGATATTTGTGCATGAGAGGGACATTGTGTCGTTATAGATGAAAGGCGGAGCTAAAGGACGCACGAGGAACGCGTCAGTCAATAAACGAGTTGGAAATAGATGTATAAACATGGGCACTGTGCTATATGTAGTCAGATTGTGTGACTCTAATGTTGTTCGTTGAGGACGTTGAGATGCTGCACATTAGAGGGGTTTCCTTCGAACGAGAGGTGAAAGGGATAAGGGGATGTGTAGGGTTTGGGTTTGGGACACACGTTGCCAACTCCATTAGTTTTACATGTTAGAAAATGCATCGAAGTGGACGCACATTCTTTACTATAAACGTCGATGTCTGAAAAAAAAATTATGAAACAGATTCAAGCACTTGTACTACGGCTAATATTACTTTTGGTTTATTTCTCTCTCTGTTCCTACAGCTTTCGGATATCGGCTTTGTTTTGTTCGTTCTGACAGTGGTTCGTTCTCTCCATCCGCTGGCATGGAGACACATTTGCCAAGTAGTTCTATGTTGGTACATTTCAGATGCTGTTGCATAACTATAGTGAGTAATAAAAAAAGAATAGCAACTGAAAAAAAGAAAAGCAATGTTAATAATCTATTTTAAAAATGGAGGATAACTTATAATGCTTATAATGATAACGTGAGATTTTGGCGGCCTTGCTGACTTTTTTTTTGTTTACTTTGGAGGTGACAGGATATGAGAGAGTGGTGTGTGAAAGGCTCACTGTTTGAGTGTGTGTGAGAGAGAGAGAGAGAGAGAGAGAGAGAGAGAGAGAGAGAGAGAGAGAGAGAGAGAGAGAGAGAGAGAGAGAGAGAGAGAGAGAGAGAGAGAGAGAGTGTGTGTGTGTGTGTGTGTGAGTATCATTGCGGGGTAAGGAGCGTGCTCTGGCATCCCATGCTTTGGCTTGTGCAGTATATTGTATCTGTTGGTACCTTTGGTTTAATGATGATCAATAAAGTCATTCTACAAGAAGACTTGTGTTACTGTCTTTTATTCTGAATGTGTGTATAATATATTATTTTCTGTAATGTACTGATAAACATTAGACTTTCATATATTTTAGATTCATTACACACAACTGAAGTAGTTCAAGCCTTTTATTGTTTTAATATTGATGATTTTGGCATACAGCTCATGAAAAACCAAAATTCCTATCTCAAAAACGTAGCATATTTCATCCGACCAATAAAAGAAAAGTGTTTTTAATACAAGAAAAGTCAACCTTCAAATAATTATGTTCAGTTATGCACTCAATACTTAGTCGGGAATCCTTTTGCAGAAATGACTGCTTCAATGCGGCGTGGCATGGAGGCAATCAGCCTGTGGCACTGCTGAGGTGTTATGGAGGCCCAGGATGCTTCGATAGCGGCCTTAAGCTCATCCAGAGTGTTGGGTCTTGCGTCTCTTAACTTTCTCTTCACAATATCCCACAGATTCTCTATGGGGTTCAGGTCAGGAGAGTTGGCAGGCCAATTGAGCACAGTAATACCATGGTCAGTAAACCATTTACCAGTGGTTTTGGCACTGTGAGCAGGTGCCAGGTCGTGCTGAAAAATGAAATCTTCATCTCCATAAAGCTTTTCAGCAGATGGAAGCATGAAGTGCTCCAAAATCTCCTGATAGCTAGCTGCATTGACCCTGCCCTTGATAAAACACAGTGGACCAACACCAGCAGCTGACATGGCACCCCAGACCATCACTGACTGTGGGAACTTGACACTGGACTTCAGGCATTTTGGCATTTCCCTCTCCCCAGTCTTCCTCCAGACTCTGGCACCTTGATTTCCGAATGACATGCAAAATTAGCTTTCATCTGAAAAAAGTACTTTGGACCACCGAGCAACAGTCCAGTGCTGCTTCTCTGTAGCCAAGGGCCTTCTCCACAATCTTCCTCAGGGTCCAGTCACCTCTTCTCGTTGTGCAGCGTTTTCTGCCACACTTTTTCCTTCCCACAGACATCCCACTGAGGTGCCTTGATACAGCACTCTGGGAACAGCCTATTCGTTCAGAAATTTCTTTCTGTGTCTTACCCTCTTGCTTGAGGGTGTCAATGATGGCCTTCTGGACAGCAGTCAGTTCGGCAGTCTTACCCATGATTGCGGTTTTGAGTAATGAACCAGGCTGGGTTCAGGAATCTTTTGCAGGTGTTTAGAGTTAATTAGTTGATTCAGATGATTAGGTTAATAGCTCGTTTAGAGAACCTTTTCATGATATGCTAATTTTTTTGAGATAGGAATATTGGGTTTTCATGAGCTGTATGCCAAAATCATCAATATTAAAACAATAAAAGGCTTGAACTACTTCAGTTGTGTGTAATGAATCTAAAATGTATGAAAGTCTAATGTTTATCAGTACATTACAGAAAATAATGAACTTTATAACAATATGCTAATTATATAAAATATGTGTGTTTATGTGACCCTGGACCACAAAACCAGACTTAAGTACTAACTACAGGGTCAAAATTGTAATTATGCCGAAAATCTGCAGGATATTGAGTAAAGATCATGTTCCATGAAGATATTTTGTAAATTTTCTACCATAAATATATCAAAACTTTTTTTTGATTAGTAGGTGATTTTCACAATATTTTGATTTTTTGCACCCTCAGATTCCAGATTTTCAAATAGTTGTATCTCAACCAAATATTGTCCTATCCTAACAAACCAGACATCAATGGAAAGCTTATTTATTAATCTATTAATTATTATTTCAGTCATTAATGACCCTTATGTTGTCCAGGGTCACACACACACACACACACACACACACACACACACACACACACACACACACACACACACACACACACACACACACACACACACACACACTCATTTTGGTGTCAGTAGCAATTTTAGATTTTGAAAGGGGTATTTTTGATGAGTTTAAAGGAATTTTTCTATTTGAATAGATTTAAAAATAATTTATTATTGTGATTGCAAAGCTGAATTATCAGAATCATTACTTTAGGCTTCAGTGCCAGTGATTCTTCAGAAATCATTTTAATATGTTAATGTGGTGCTTAAGAAATATTTCTGATCATTATAAATGTTGAAAACAGTTGTGCTGCTTAATAGAGAAAACCTTTTTTTTTCAGAATTCTTTGATAAATAGTCAAATTCAAAACAACAGCATTTATTTAAAATATAAATCTTTCCTAAGATTATAGACCTCTATACTGTCGGTTTTGTTGACTTGAATGTATCATTGCTGAATATATGTATTAATTTATTTAAAAATCATGGTTCACACACATTTACATTTCTTGATAATGTTTATAATTGTTTTTGCTTCAACAAAATTAACATTTGGCACAACAAAATACCATTTTGTATTATCAAAACAATTATAAGTCACTTTAAATAATGAATAAATAAATTTATAAATTATAAATTATAAATAGTGTACTCTTTTGACCACCTTAAATCTGTTTTAAAGAAATTAAATATTTTCAAGAAATGAAATGTTAAATTGCTAAAACGGTAACATAAATTGGCTTATCAAGTGTTTGGCTTACGATTAATCAAACTCTATTCACAGTTGGTCACTCAGGTTCTTACTGGTGACGAGACTAATGATCTTTCACTAAAGACCTCCTACTGGTCAACAAACGGGCTCACCAGCTGGCCAGGGAGTTATTCTGTGGCCTCTGACTGGTTCTCCTGGTCCACACGGCACTCCTCGCTGGGCTCAAGGCTTTCTCGGTTGTGTCTAGAGCGTTTGTGCCGGTGTCTCCTGTGGCTATCTGCGTCATCACT
>NC_133373.1:4862777-4925850 GCF_049309525.1 Garra rufa | reverse complement strand
AGACATAAGCTTGTATCTTAAGCAAAGCAGCAAAGAGAGCCTCTTCTGGGACGCTTCTGAACCATGTCATGGCGCAGCTGGTGTAAACACAAGCATTATCTAGAGTGTCCGCGATCAGCTCCAGTGTCCGTGTTAAAGCTGTAATGCGCCACAGATGTGTGCATATAATGTGTAAATAAGGGGTTATCCAAGCATTAATGTCAAGGAAAGCCCCTTATACTTGAGAGAAGCCACATATGAGGTGTTTCTTGGAGGTTATAGTAAATACAAGAATGATCATATGACTTTCACATTTTCCAGGTCACCTGAAAAATGCAAAAAAATAAAAATCCATTGCCATTTTGTGAAATATTCCTTTTTCAAATCGCCTGAAAAACCACCTCAAGCAAGTGTAAACACTTTTGTGTGACATATGGGAGTTTTTGGCAGTTATGGCAGTATTTTTAATTCGCAATTTTAATTTGCGCAATTTGAAGGGTAATGGAAACGCAGCTATATTTATAGCTAATGAGGAAATCACTTGAAATGAAACTTACCAGCCATAAACAGGATCTTAGTGTGTGCTGTAAAGTTCTCTCAGCATGTGTTAAAGTAAGAAAGGTGTATGATAAACAGAGTTGTTATTGTTCACTCAGCATGTGGCAGACAGTGACAAACTGTGCAGTTTCTGTGTGGATATTACATAAAACAGTGATAGAGAAGACAGATTTGTCAGAGTATATCAGATCTGAGAGCTAAACGAATATGTTGGTCAGTAGGTTCTCTGCTCTCTCTTAGAGCAACGGCACAGGCGCTAAGCCGCTAACATACCCTCAAAGCCTTGGCATGTGCGGCTATGTGTGACGACGTCAGCCCTAGTTTTTGTGGTACCATGCCAAAAGTGTGTGTGCGTGTGTGAGTCTTAGCACAGGCCTAGCTGTGAGTCAGAGGACTCATGTTGAGATTTGGCAGTCATTTATTTAGCACGTTGTCACATTTTTTGATTAAAACACAACTCTTATAACACAAGAGAGAATATAGCCCTCCAGATATTGAGATGTGGTCACTTCATGCTCATGTGAGGTGAAAGTAACAGAGAAAGGCGACCTAAAAGAGTGAAAGCATGTTGACTTCATAAGTGTGACAGACCGGTTTGCTTCCCAGCTGTTCTACTGCCCTGTTTTAATCTCAGCTCTTTCCTCATGTGACCTCACACTGAATACTGCCACCACAGCAGCGACTCAAATGTTTGGGAGGTCAAAGAGGATGAAATATGAATAATCCAAAAGTGAAAATTCTTTCCAAACTGTATGACTGACTTTCTTCTGTGGCAGTAATTCTGAAGAATATGTTGGTTGCTTTGCTGCATCGAGTTACAATGAAAGCGAACTGAAGTTGCCAAGCTGCTAAGCACCATAAAATAAACCATAAATATGGCCTGTATGACTCTATTTTACTACTTCTGGTGCTACACGATAGCTTTGTAAGAGTTCATGTGCATTGTTAAAGGATTTGTTCACTTCCAGAACAAAAATGTACAGATAATGTACTCACCCAATTGTTATCCAAGATGTTCATGCCTTTCCCAAAATTATGTTTTTTAAAAAAAACATTTCAGGAATTATATCCATATAATGGACTTCAATGGTGCACGTGAGTTTAAACGTCCAAAATTCTGTTCAAATGCAGCTTCAAAAGACTCTAAACGATCCCAGCTAAGGAATAAGTGTCTATTATTTGTATATAATATATATATATATATATTTTTTAATATAGTATATTTTAACCTGTGGTTTAGCTTGACGATTTTGAAGTTGGAGGACAAAATGAGATGGGAGTTTTTTAACACAGAGTAGGCATGAGCATAGCAGAGCAACAGGATCAGCATTTGAGGTTAAAAAGTATATACCTTTTTTTTTTAATTACTGATTGTTTAGCTAGATCAGACCCTTCTGGCCCGGCTGGGATAGTTTAGAGCCATTTGAAGATGCTTTTAAACTGCATTTTGGAAGTTCAAATTCAGGGGCACCATAAAAGTCTCATAATAATCCTTTACATTAATATGTTGATTTAGTTCACAAAAAACTAAATCTAAAGCACTAAATGATCTGATCACCAATATCAGTGAATAACTGCTGTCTGTTCCTCACACAAAGCTATCATGGCTTCAGAACACTTGTAATATTCAGTAGCGCATCTGATAAACCTCTTTTATGATTCTTTTGCTTCATTTTTGAAACATACAAATCTTGGAACTGCATGGAAAAAGAGAAACCAGTAGGCTACAAATTTATAGCTTGTGTTTTACAGGGGAAAGGAAGTAATGCTAGCCTAGAAATCTAGACGCACCCTAGCGGCAGCAAAAATTATTTTGCAGCCAGGTGGGTCTAGACACTCTCAATAGACCTTCTAGCTGCAAAAACCCAAATTGGGTCAGGCCAATCACAACGCGTATAGAGTAGGCGGGGCGGGCTTAACATATGACGACAGAGTTGCGACGGCTGCCACTTGAAAAACAAAGAATGGCGGCTGCAGCTGTCGAACAGCTGTCGAACAGCGGTCTTTCGAATCGGCTTTGGCCGCGACTCTGGAGGACTTGGAGTTAAGTTTTTCTTTAAGAAACGAGCAAAGAACGGCACTTAAGTCATTTTTAAAAAAGGAAGATGTGTTTGGAGTTTTGCCGACTGGATACGGAAAAAGCTTAATATACCAATTATACCAACTACGTAACCTTCTTCGTTGCTCTGATTGGTTGAAGCGCTATCCTATTGCGTGCATAGGGATTTTGAGAGACAACCGTTTATCCCGCCCCTCGGAGTAAGCCGCGTCTATGGAGAGTTTCCAGACTAAACATCTTGATGTAAGTCTGGCTCGCCAGGCTAAAGTAATGCTGGTTTCGAATGACACTTGTCAAACAATTAAAGGTCCCATATTGTACACATTTCTGGGGGTTTATTTTAGTTGTCGATGTCCTTAAGAATGTATATTTGCGGTATAAGTGCCAAAATCCATCTCAATATATTTTTACAGCTCCTTTTTTAGGAGCTCTGTCAAGAACAGGTTGATTTTGGTCCGTCTAATTAATATTCATGAGCCTCTCTTCTGATTGGCCTGTTGTTTTCTGAGTGACGCACAGCCAGGCCAATCACAAGTAACTTTGGTCATGTATACTGTAGCTTGTGGCTTGTGAGACTCAACAGGATATTTCAGAATGATCATTAATGTTTTTTTCTTTTTCAAACAACGAATGCAGTAAACTATGTAACTGTTGCTTTAGTAAAGCCCCTTTCACAATGCATGGACGCGATGTTGTTGGGGTTTCACAAAAGGAGGGTGGGACGGTGGATGGTGCTCAGGGTGGTGACTGAAGGCGAGTAGATCGAACGTCACATTTTTACGGAAGTCACAGCGGCTCGTGAAAAGGAACAGCTACTTTAAGCAGGCTGTGTGCAGTTTACTGTGGATTGACTGTTTTGAAACTCATATGGTAGTTATATAGCCCCTATGTAATATGGGACCTTTAAGCGTCCAATTATCCTTGCTATATTGAGACGGTTGATTGGCTGTCCTACCTTCTGCGGTCTTGTGAGGAGGGACTGAGATCTCTGTCTGATTCTCTATACCGCTCTCTCTCCCGCTCTCGGTCTTTCCTGTGTCCTCTTTCTCTGGTTTTCTCTCTCACTCTTTCTTTGTCATGACGGGTGTAGTTTTCCCACGCTTTGCCACTGTCTATTACACCTGACCATGAAGCCATGCTCACTGCAGGTGAATACACACCTGGTAAAAAAAAAGACATAAATTGATTTAAGCAGCAGGAAAAAAAATCATATCTATTGTCAGTACATGACGAGTTCAGAAATTTTCAGTAAAGTAGGTTCAGTAATTTTGCTTGCCACTTAGAGGCTTATAAATAAATAAATATATATATATATTTTTTATTATTAATTAATTAATTTATTAATAAGCCTTACCACTTAGAGGCATATATCTATATCTATCTATCTATCTATCTATCTATCTATCTATCTATCTATCTATCTATCTATCTATCTATCTATCTATCTATCTATCTATCTATATATATATATATATATGGTTCAACATAAAAACAACAATAAAAACAAGTTTATTAATACTTTAAATTGTTTTTTCCAGAAAATATTAAAAAGTTTTCTGTTTCATTTCATAGCATTTTTGTTTTAGTA
Organism: Garra rufa; assembly: GCF_049309525.1. Taxonomy (NCBI): domain Eukaryota; kingdom Metazoa; phylum Chordata; class Actinopteri; order Cypriniformes; family Cyprinidae; genus Garra; species Garra rufa. The sequence continues at coordinate 4,921,666 of NC_133373.1, read as the reverse complement.
ATTCTGAGCAAAAAAAAAAATATCATACATTTTTTCTTAATTTACAGAAGACCCACTAAAATGTAATTCATTGTAACAAACTTTCAGGCATATTTACAATTTATGACATATTAAAAGACAAATTACTTTTACCCCAAATACTAATTCGGTTTTTAATTCTACAGTAACATTATTTCATAAATTGACATAAATCATTCTTCACACACATAATGATGCATTACACTAATATAAAAGAAATATAAAAGAATTAATTTATTAACAGAATTAATAATAAAAATTCTAAAAGAAAACTGAGATCAATCTGGCTTGACCTTAACCCCATATCTGACATTTTATAACAACACAACAACTAAAATAAAAAAGTTCAAATCTGCCCTGAAGGCATACTAGTTTTATGCAGCACATTTTTGCTGCGTATTTAAACTGCCTATTTGAGACAGACGGCAGGATAACAGCTTGCTATTACTATAACAGCTATTGCTTTCTCTATGCCTCTCTTTTACACACAAACATGCATACAACAATCACTGAAAGCTCAGTGACAATAACTGCTTTAGACTCTTGAATACGGCCAAATCATTACAACACGCAGAGGTTAACAAGGCCACAGCAGATTTTCTGACATGCTCATTTTTCGGTGTGTGTGTCTCTATGTCCTTGTTAACCTCTGCCTGCAATAATGATGTGTGCTGGACTGCAGTGGAAATGCTTGCAGTGCATTTCTATGCTCAGTGGCTGGAAACGTATCCCTCTACAGTTCAACAGGACATGTGTGTTTGTGTGTGTGTAGTGATGATGAGAGAGCGTTGAGTAACACTTTGTATGCAGTTCTACTTTCTGTAGTCGCCATTGATGTTTGATGGCAGCTGAAATTCTTCTTTTCGCTCTTTTGATTGGCAGTTCAGGGTATTGCATGCTCCAATTAAGACGCTCCAAATGCATGTTCCAAATTAAATATTTTCTCAAAATTCGCTACAAGATGCTTGGAAAATCCACAAGGAAATGTTCCTCAAACACAGGCTTAAAACACATACACAAAAACATCACAAGGTTTCCTTTGCCACACACATAATTCAGAAGCCAACGAAAACTCAGAATGTTTCATTAGCAAGTACATTTCATTTCCTTTAAGTCAAAAACTGCCTAACCCCTGAATTGCTAAAAATGACGCATATTAGGTTAGAACTGGCATAGAACCAAAGGTGATGAGGCTTTTTAGAACAATCATTTAACAAAATTTATTCATAACTGTTTCACCCAAGATTGATGGTGCAGAGCATATCTTTCATAAACTTTCAATATTCATACCTGCAGGGAAGGGGTATGGTGTAGCTGAGCGTCGATCATAGCCTCCTGCCAAACGTCCACTGCTATGATGAGAAAGAAAATGTTAGCATCAACAGTGTGAAAAGTTCTGTTTTAAATATTTAAAATAGTTAGGGGCCAAGCACTGAAGGTTAGTCGTCGTCTTCTTCTTCTAATTCTGCACTGAGAGTCTGCGGCAGGCGAAAGAACCGCTTGCGGGATAGCTATGAAATTTGGCACACAGGGAACCGTCTCAGTATTAACCATAGCAAATTTGAAGTCTCTATCTCAAACTCTCTACCAACAGGCCAAATTTGCATTCATATTTCTGAAAAAGCTTTTATGCAAAACTGACGATGTTTGTGCAAAAATTTAGCAGATTCAGACCAAATTTTGTACATGTTATACCAAGCATGACCTGATGGCACGAGATCATTTTGAATTTTGTAGTAAAATGTAGTATTTTTCAAACATATTGTTATGAATCTTACAGAATCACTTGCAGGAAAGTTCTGAAATTTGGCACACGGATAGAAGACAGCCTCATCAATAACCTCAGCAAATCTGGAGTCTGTAACCCAAACTCTCTAGTGTCACCGACAGGCCAAATTTGCATTTTTCTGCAAATGCATAAACTGCATTAATGAATTTGACAATTTTTGTGCAAAAATGGACATGAGGCTATATCTTCGCAATGCTTTAGCAGATTCAGACCAAATTTTGTACGTTATACCAAGCATGACCTGATGGCACATGAGTCAGCAATTTTGAGCTTAGATCATTTCGAATTTTGTAGTAAAATGGTGTATTTTTCAAATGCTTTAGGGTATTGTTATGAATCTTACAGAATCGCTTGTGGGAAAGTTCTGAAATTTGGCACACGGATAGAGGACAGTCTCATCAATAACCACAGCAAATTTGGAGTCTCTAACTCTCTCTACTGCCACCAACAGGCCAAATTTTCATGTTTCTGCAAATGCATAAACTGCGTTAATGAATTTGACAATGTTTGTGCAAAAATGGACATGAGGCTATATCTCTGCAATGCTTTAGTGTATTCAGACCAAACTTCATACATATTATACCAAACATGACCTGATGGCACATGAGTCAGCCATTTTGAGCTTAGATCATTTCGAATTTTGTAGTAAAATGCTGTTTTTTTTCTTAAATGCTTTAGGGAATTTTATGAAATAGAATCACTTGTGGGAAAGTTCTGAAATTTGGCACACGGATAGAGGACAGTCTCATCAATAACCTTAGCAAATTTGGAGTCTCTAACTCAAACTCTCTAGTGCCACCAACAGGCCAGATTTGCATGTTTCAGCAAATTCGTAAACTGTGTTAAAGAATCTGATAATGTTTGTGCAAAAATGGACATGAGGCTTTATCTCCACAATGCTTTAGCACAGTGGTTCCCAACCACGATTCTGGAGGTCCCCCAACACTGCATGTTTTCCATGTCTCTTTAATCAAACACACCTGATTCAGATCATCAGCTCATTAGTAGAAACTCCAAGACCTGAAATGGGTGTCTCAGACAAAGGAGAGAAGCAAAATGTGCAGTGCTGGGGGGCCTCCAGGAACGTGGTTGGGAACCACTGCTTTAGCAGATTCAGACCAAATTTTGTACGTTATACGAAGCATGACCTGATGGCACATGAGTCAGACATTTTGAGCTTGATAATTTTGAATTTTGTAGTAAAATGCTGTATTTTTCAAATGCTTTTGGTTATTGTTATGCATCCTACACAATCGCTTGTGGGAAAGTTATGAAATTTGGCGCACGGATAAAGAACAGTCAGTTAACCACAGCAAATTTGGAGTCTCTAACTCAATTTCTCTAGTGCCGGTAACAGGCCAAATTTGTGTGTTTCTGCAAATTCGTAAACCGTGTGAACGAATTTGACGCTGAGGTCATGGACATGAGGCTATATCTCCGCAGCGCTTTATCGGATTCTGACCAAACTTGGTATGCGTTATAACAAGCAAGTCCTGAGGGCACATGAATAGTTTCGTCACAGTGCCACCTACTGGTCAAAATATATAAATATTTGACATTTCTGCTTATAACTTCTGACCAGTTTGGCCAAAAATCATAAGATTGGTCTTGTTAGATTCAGAATGGCATACCGAATGAAGCGATAGGTAGCTCTCCAGAAATAGGGATGGGGAACCCTGGTCCTTACGGAGTAATTAAAGACAGCTCCTTAGCTCTTCATTTTACTTCTGTTGTGCCCTCATTACTACTTGCAGCTATATTTTCATTGGTCTTTCTTTAAATCATTTACATACACATTAATCTGACTTCTGTGTGTAGTGCTGTAACGTATGCAATATGATTTAAATTGAACCGTATGAATAAAAGCGAAAGAGTGTTCAAAATATATATAAAATTAAAACTGTATAGAGTCATTTGCTCTTACAGAGCAGCAAGCCCCCATTATTTTTAACTAACAACAAAGAGAGAGGAATAAATAGAGCATACCAACAAAATAGGCAAAAAGTAAGAGAAAAAAGGGTCAGACAGAACTTTTCACAATGATCAAAAGACTTTCCTCTGTTTCAGATCTCAATTTCCTCATTGTTTGATGTTACTGGCATTAACTCAAAGTGCAGCATGAGCCCAGTAACGTGCCAGCAGTGTGTGAGTATGTGAGCAGATACAGCTCAGGCAAACACACCATTGGCGATCCATAAACCCTGGCTGCCCGCCCCGCTTCCGGGGCGTTCTGCAGGAGTAGAAGTTAAGTGTGTGTGTAAGAGATATCGCATCCAACAGGACTCCTTGTGGTCAGGTGTTGGTTAAGAGTGCACAGTTTCTATTAATATCTCTGGAAAATATGCTGCTGTTCTGGTTTCTCTTTCTTTTTGTCTATCTGCCCTCCTCTATCCCACTTCCTCTCTTCTCTTGCTTATAAACCCTTTTAAATTCAGCCAGCTACAGTACATGTTCAATATGTCTTTTTCCTTCATTCTTGCTCCATGTCTATACAGACAAAAGGAGATGAGAGGAGGAATTTATGATAATCGATGTTAGATGATCTGGCAGTTACAGTCTCATCTCACCCCTGAGGTAAATCTTAATTAGCACCTGGCTCATTAAGACAGCTAATCACTGCAGAATTTGACCCTAATGGGCTCACACTAATGATTGTGCAAAGACACTGCCCATCCAGTAAGCTGTTCCACATCGCTCTGGTAAGTAAACATATCAACAACACAATTATTTCTGATATTGCACAACATGTGAAGAGGGATTGCTGACAAGTAATGAATTATACTGGACAAGGATGCAAAGTCTCAAGACATCGATTTCAACCAAGTGTTGAATGCAAAATTATTGTCTCTACCTAAAAATGATGATCCTAAACAAGGACTGTGAATTCTTTTTGCTGACTGGAAGCCAAAGCACGATACATTTAAAGCAGAACGAAAAGGTGTGCTTTGGAAATGATGTCCCAGAGAGCCTTGTGGGCTATTTCAGGGGTGTCCCTCAGGGCTCTGTATAAGGACCCTTTATATTTACTATATACTCGCAGCATGTGATGTTTACGTGTGAAAAATGAGCATGCATGTGATAGAGAGAGCAGAAAAAAAAGAGAGAGAAAGAAAAAGAAGAAAAGTGAGTTTTTTAGAGGGATGGTACGAGAGGAAGTGATTCATGAATTATACAGTCTTCGGTTGGCAGGGTTCAGATGAACGGAAACTCCTTTAAGGATGTTTGGACTTGGCAGCGAGACTGAGACGTGAGAAGAACCATTCTTTAAACAACAGAAAAAAGAAGGAAAAAAGCAAACTTAAGAACCAGGAAACGGGGAAAAAAATGGAGGGAGTTGGGTCAGAAGAGGGTGAAAAAAGAATAAAATTAGCACAGAGAAGTAGAGATAAAGAGGATGAAAATATAACAAAATAGAGACATAAATAGGACTTTAACTGCTTAACTTCAATATTAAACACAATATAATATATAATGCAATACAGTTTTCAAAAATATGATAATATTATTTTTATTATCTGTTTTTGTTAAATATGTGACTCTGGTCCACAAAACCTGTCTTAAGTAGCACGGGTATATTTGTAGTAATAGCCAAAAATACAAAATGATTTATTTTTTTTTTATGTCAAAAATCATTGGCATATTAAGTAAAGATCATGTTGCATGAATATATTTTGTAAATTTCCTACCATAAATATTTCAAAACTTAATTTTTGATTAGAAATATGCATTAATAAGAACTTCATTTGGACAACTTTAAAGGTGATTTTCTCAATATTTAGACTTTTTGGACCCTCAGATTTTCAAAAATTTGTTTCTCGGCCAAATATTGTTGTAGCCTAACAAACCACACACCAATGGAAAACTTATTTATTCAACTTTCAAGCAATTTATCTCAATTTCAAAACATTGACCCTTATGACTGGTTTTGTGGTCCATGGTCACATATATTATGGGTCAAAGACGAAAAAGGGTTTAAGCACAAAAACAATAAGTGTAATACTACTTTAAATTGTTGTTTTTCCAAAAAAATATTAAAATGTTTTATGTTTACTTTAATTGCATTTTTGGTTTTCTGAGCAAACAATAAATATACATTTTCCCCTAATTTACAGAAGACACCCACTAAAATGTCATTCAGTGTAACAATCTTGTCAGGCGTATTTACAAAAAAATCAATTTATGACATATTAAAAGATGAATTACTTTCACACCAAATACTAATTAGTTGTAATTCTGCATTTTTTTTAAATTTGCCACTATCCTAGGTTTTGCCCAATTGTTGGTAAGATTTTTTTTTTTTTTTAAACACAATAAAATTTTATGTGCCCCCTCATTCTATTATATATTTTAATATGTACAAGTCAGAATAATCATGTTTGAATTTTTACATAAATATTGTGTTTCAATGAATGACAATATAACATAATTTCAACCAAATTTTGACATTTTATTCTCCAAAATCTTATTTAAAACCTTAAAAGTATATATATATATATATATATATATATATATATATATATATATATATATATATATTCCTATTGTAAAGCCATGATTTCCCTGCAGCCTTAAAACTATTGGCACTGAACCACACCAGTGTTCTCCAGATGATGAGGCCTGTCAAAATGTGAGGGGGAGTGGATCTAGAAATAAAGTAAGTGAGGGGGGGAGATGGACAGGCCAAGACTTGGCTGTTTGTCTTGGGGAGAAAGGGAGGAAAAATGTGAGGCAAAGATGGATGAGAGTTTTGGATGCCTGTAAACAGGAGGCCAAAGGCACAAACATGGCCACCCTGTCTGTGTCTCTCTCTGCCTTATTTGGTGTTTGACTGGGTCAGGGATGGCTTTTTAACCATATTTTAGTCCTAAGAAGATAAGTTCTAGCGTCAGAGAGCTGAGAAGCAACTAAGCACATGTACAAAGAGACAGATACACACACGCGCACACACTTAACCACCTTAAACACACGTTTGATAGCTCCCAAGCACAGGGATGAGCTGAAAGAGCCGGATCAAACTGAATAAGTTATTCTGTGTGTATGGAAGAAAGACAGTCACAGAGGATTAACTGAAGCAGATGGGAGTTTAGTGCTTTTGTCTTGATTTCTCTTCTTCTAAGTCTTGGGTGAAACTTTGATGAGCTGCCCTACATACTGCAGGCAGGAACAGAAACAGAAGTAACGACACTGACAGAGGGATACTGCTTTTGTAGTTGCAGCCTAGTTTTACGGTCCCATAAACTGCATGAAGGCTGCCAATCACAGCTTTAGGAAGAGTCAATCATCTTTGTCATTAGGGACACTCAATGTTTAATAAACCTACACAACTTTCTTGTTTCAATCTCAGATTTCTGTGATATTTGCTTTTGGTAGTGACATTTTTTTTATTTGCATGTGCTGTTGAATAATGAAATTGTTGAATAAAGTCGTTCATTTATTTATTCATTAAATTAATTTCTTTGAGCACAAAAAGTTGTCACATAGACTGTTTTAACAATATCCTTACTATCTTTCTAGGCCTTAAATGTTGTAGTTGTGTTTCTGTCTATGCAGGGTCAGAAAGCTCTCAGATTTCATCAAAAACATCCTAATTTGTGTTCCAAAGATGAACGAAGGTCTTATGGGTTTGGAATGGCATATGGGTGAGTAATGAATGACAGAATTTTCATTTTTGGTTAAATTATCCCTTTAAGTCACTTTCATAAGCTCTACCTCTTTCTCTCTCCCTTTCTTTCTCTGTCTTTCTTTTTCTCCTTCTTTTGCCTGTACAGTGACATCCTATGTTCTTGCTTCCTCTGTCTGCTATATCTCCTTTGTCTCTCTCTCCAGTTTCTATATGACACCGACCTGGACACATATACACACATGATCCATATGTGAATGTGGACAACAAAACCAGCTATAAGCGTCAATTTTTTATACATCAGAAAAATAAAAAGCTAAATAAATAAGCTTTCCATTGATGTGAGGTCTTTCTATTTGAAAATATGGAATCTGAGGGTGCAAAAAAATCTAAATATTGAGAAAATTGCCTTTAAAGTTGTCCAAATGAAGTTCTTAGCAATGCATATAACTAATTAAAAATTAACTTTCTATATATTTATGGTAGAAAATTCACAAAATATCTTCATGGAACATGATCTTTACTATCCTAATGATTTTTGCCATAAAAGAAAAATATATTTTGACCCATACAATGTATTTTTGGCTATTGCTACAAATATATCCATGCTACTTAAGACTGGTTTTGTGGTCCAGAATCACGTATATCATACACAAACCCTGCTATAATGCATAATAATCAATCAGTGAAAAAAAAACAAACACTTAAACATAAATACTAAGAAATTTCATGTCAAATTGGCACCGCTGCTTTTGCCTGTATTTAAGGAGTCTTTAGATCTAGGTAAGTTACCTCCAACATTGAGACAAGCATCTATAACTCTATTGCCTAAAGATGGAAAGGACCCAGCATTATGTAACTCATACAGACCTATTAGCCTCCTCAATGTTGATGTTAAAATTTTAGCCAAAATTTTGGCCTCTCGATTAGAGGCAGTACTTCCTAGTATCATATCAGAGGAACAAACTGGATTCATTAAAGGATGGGATTCATTTTCTAACATCCATACTCTTCTTAATATTGTATACTCGAGACAAAACAGGGGCTCCTCTGAGGTAATAATTTCATTAGATGCCGAAAAGGCATTTGATAGGATAGAGTGGGTTTATCTTTTTAGGGTACTGGAGGAGTTTGGTTTTGGGGATGGATATCATGGATGCGTTTACTATACCCGCAAGCTTCAGTTTATACTAATAGTGTTAATTCTGAGTATTTCACCTTATCACAGGGTACACGCCAGGGTCAGCCTTTAAGCCGGAGACAGGCTGAGATTGTGGCTTTTGCATCTCTTCTTGCTAGGCGCAGAATACTGTTGTCTTGGACATCCCCACAACCCCCCTCTATTTCATTGTGGCTCAAAGATTTGGCCTTCTTTTTAAAACTTGAGAAAATTAAATACAAAATCAGAGGTAGGGGAGATTTTTTTTTTTTAAATGGCAACAATTTATCGCATTCTTTAATAATTTAAAAATCTTAGACGTGGATTGAGTGAAGGTAAATGTGTGTAAATATTTATTATTTGGATTTTTTTTTTTTTTTTTTGCATTTATTTATTTAAATGATTATTTATAATTTCAGTCATGCAATGTATACATATAGAAATGTTATTTTTTTTATCAGATGTCAATTGTTTAAATTGGGGATTGCTTTGTTGGGGCTGGGTAGGATTGTATATGGTGTGTGGGTTGGTATAAAATGTAAAATGCAATTTGCAACAATAAAAATTCTATGACAAAAAAACAAATACTTACCTATCTAACGATGGTATCATAAGTGGATGGGCCCCTGGAGGTAATGGGAAACCTGAAAAGGCAGGCATAGACACATGTTATGGTGAAATCAAAACTGTAAGCAGTCTACATATGATTTAGCCTGGCGAGCCAGACTTACATCAAGATGTTTAGTCTGGAAACTCTCCATAGACGCGGCTTACTCCGAGGGGCGGGATAAATGGTTGTCTCTCAAAATCCCTATGCACGCAATAGGATAGCGCTTCAACCAATCAGAGCAACGAAGAAGGTGACGTAGTAATTGGTATATTAAGCTTTTTCCGTATCCAGTCGGCAAAACTCCAAACACATCTTCCTTTTTTAAAAATGACTTAAGTGCCGTTCTTTGCTCGTTTCTTAAAGAAAAACTTAACTCCAAGTCCTCCAGAGTCGCGGCCAAAGCCGATTCGAAAGACCGCTGTTCGACAGCTGCAGCCGCCATTCTTTGTTTTTCAAGTGGCAGCCGTCGCAACTCTGTCGTCATATGTTAAGCCCGCCCCGCCTACTCTATACGCGTTGTGATTGGCCTGACCCAATTTGGGTTTTTGCAGCTAGAAGGTCTATTGAGAGTGTCTAGACCCACCTGGCTGCAAAATAATTTTTGCTGCCGCTAGGGTGCCTCTAGATTTCTAGGCTACATATGATTTCATTTATTATAAAAAAAAAAAAGCATGTTTGTGTCCGCGTGCGTACATCCAGATGTCGTGACTGCAAATTACTCAACACTGTTTATGACACATCCAGACAGAATTCAACAAACGCAGTGGCCTGCAACTTTTACTGCCCCGCTAACCATGACGCCCGTGCGTGAAACAAATGGGCCTTCGCAGCACCCCAAAAAACACATTCTCCGTCACATGGCTGAGACACACTTATCTGCTTTGATCACACTCAGCCACAGACTCACAAACATTCGTGCACATCTGGGCACCATCCCCCTTTTGTTTTTCTATGGACCCCTGATGGGAGCCAGCTCTAAAAGACAGTTTTCAACAACAACAAAAATGACTATGAAAAAAGGCTCAAGAAAAACAGTAATTTGAGGAACACAGAAGTCACGCAGCTATGGCTAACACAGAACGAGGCAGAAATGCAGCGTTCAATATCCCCTCCGTCGCATACATCCACTCACACAGAGCATTGCAAATCATCTGGGCTGTCCTTGAAACTTCAGAGTCCTCTAAGAAAGTATGTACTTATTGAACTATGCTCTACACTACTGTTTTTTTTTTTTCAGCCTGCCTGTGAATGCTATGCTAATTTATGTCAGAGATCTGTTGCAAGCTCTAAAATAGTTCAGTAAGATCACAGATCTGCTTCTAATGCATAATAACAGATGCTCCAGACACTGTTTCTATGCCATATGAATTTGCCAATGTGTATTTTGAGCAATGGGCCAAAGGAGGCTACACAAAAATAAAATGTCATTTAGAAAATGCATTAAGTATCAGGAACATTTTTTACACCATTTATTATTATTATTATTTAAATTAAGTTTTAATTTAATGAAAAGTAAATCAGGAAATCTGAATATTAAAATGATTTCTAAAGGACCGTGTAACACTGAAGACTGGAGTAACAATGCTGAAAATTTAGCTTTGTCATCACAGGAATAAAATTTATTTAAAATATATATTAAAGCTATTTAAAATTGCAATAATATTTTACAATATTTTGGTTTTGGTCAAATAAATGCAGCCTTTGTGAACTTAACAGATTTCTTTCCAAAACAAACAAAACAAAATACAGAAAATGTACAACCTGAAATGTATAAATCTAGAATAAATTTAAAAAGTACATTAGAAGATTAAGAGTACTGTGCATTCTTAGTTCATGTTTAATATTTATGTTATTAATGTTATATACAATATACCAATAATGTTAATGTACTGTATAGTGTTACTATAAGTTCACTACAATGAATGAATTAATTATCTTAATTATCATGGGTTTATTTGTAGCAATAATCAAAAATACATTTTTCTTTTATGCCAAAAATCATTAGGATATTAAGTAAAGATCATGTTCCATGAAAATATTTTGTATATTTCCTACCATAAATATATCAAAAGTTGATGGACAACTTTAAAGGTGATTTTCTCAATATTTAGATTTTTTTTTGCACCCTCAGATTCCAGATTTTTAAATAGCTGTATCTCTGCCAAATACTATCCTATCCTAACAAACCATACATCAATGGGAAGCTTATTTATTCATATAAATTACAAAAAATGGCCCTTAAGACTGGTTTTCTGGTCCAGGGTCAACAATTAATTAATAAGTAAATCAAATTTCTTTACATTTTTCTATGACAGAGTTAACATACAGTATCATGATAAATACCTCACAAGTTAGAATTTGTGTTTTTTTTTCCTCCATATTTCTCGATTTCCTTTTAACTGAGGTTAGAAGTTCTTTTATTTTGGGCTGCTACCTTTTATTAAAAATATATATTGTGAAAAGGGTGCTTAAAAGTACTTTATGAATGTTTACAACCATTAATGTCCTCTAAAAGAATCAAAGTGGATCACTGGACTCTTTTCATACAAAATATTTAGATTATCAGCACAAAAATGTAAAATACAAATCCTCTGCTAACAAATCAGTCATTAAAATTATGATTTGAATGAAAAAAAGCTCTCACTCCTCCACAACCCCATTTAACCAAAACATTCCTCTCCTAACAACTGGCTCTCTCTATCTTTTTTCCCTCTCTCTCTTTCAGCACAGCTGGGTCATTCAGCACATTTCCAGTGCCACGATTCTGCTGGCATGGCACTTTTTCTTTCTTCCCGCTCTGAGCTATTTTTAGCCACACGCAGCACATTAACAACACAAAAGGAACAGCGTGGCCGTAACGGGACAGCGATATCCGCAGGGGGAGCGATTCAAAAAGAGAAGCCTATAACTTAAAGATGGGGAGGTGGGCTTCTACCATAAAAATGGCCCGTTTCTGGATTAAAGGCTGAACTTCAAAGGCTGGGCCTGACCAGGAAGTTTGATATTTTGACTGTATTAAGAAGGATGAGTGGGTACTGCGAAACGGGATGATGGTTGAGTGTGTCAGTGAGAGGTCTGAGTGGGCCGGAGGAGGGGTGACAGGATTTGGCAGAAGGCGATTTCTGATGGGGCTTTGAAGCAGAAGAGGAGTAGAGTTAACAGAGCTCAACTATAGACTTCCTGTCGAAAGTGTGGAGGAGCAGCATCTGAGCAGGAAGTTAGGCGAACTGACAGCCAGCAAGCCTGTGCTGCAGAGGAGAACCTGGAGAGAATTACACACACCTGGACACAGACGCACCAGCTCAAGCGCATATGTTGTCAGACTCCTACAGAGACACATGCACGCTCAATATTTAGTCACTGTCAAATCAAACACGCACAGCTGCTGCAGCTCATCTGGTTTAGCACCTGAACTCTAACCTTGAACATTAAGCACAGACAGCATTTTGGGGCATCATGGTGCAGCCCTGATGTGCAATAGTTTAACATAGAAAACATATTAAATTGCTTCCATGACTTTCAATCAAGGGAAAAAAAAATGAGAGAGACTGCAATCAGACGAGAAAACAATGTCAAATTTACCGTCCCTCTCATAGACGTGGCATTGGAAACACCCTTGCATTAGCATTAACTAGTTTTTTGTAACTTGATGAAAAGGTGATATAATACAAAGTATAGTGTTATAAATGTACAAACATTTTTTTAATCAAAATATGAAAAACCTTCAAGGATTTATGATGATGATGATGACCATTAAAATGCATTATCAGTCTTGTGAAAAGGGTCCATTAATTTTCTTCCAATTTTTTTTTTCACTGGCTCCAAACTTTTGAACAGAAAATGATTAAAATTTATTCAGCAAATTAATTCTGAAACATAACATTAAAAATCTAATTTAATCTAATCTTATTAATAGTATTATGAGGATTGACCCGCTGGTTATGCGACTAATCTGATTTACATTAATAAGCTGGTTAATATGCTGCACTGTGTCAATGTTGGATGTGTTCTGCTTGATTTTGAAACTATTAAAAGTCATAGTTTTGCTCAAGGACAAGCTGAAGAAAACCCTGCAATGTCGTAACATTCACATGCTACTACGTCACTAAACAGCACAGGCCAGTCCCTTTTCTGCTGACACAAGTGAGTGTGCATGAGTGTACAGCATGGAGCCCACTTACCAGGTGGAGGTGGTGGTATAAGAGGGGGTGTGCTGCTGATAGAAGGAGGAGGGAAAGGTGGAGGTGGGATATTGGGAGGAAAGAAGGGCAACAGCTTTGGGGAAGACAGCTCTGCATCCGAGGACTGCTCTGACACGACCTGAAATCGCAGATATGAGATCAGTACTGTACTATTTATAGTTATTCACTCTGTGTCCATCAAGCACGCAAAAACACACCTGGATGTTATTTTCATCAGCACTGTGACGTCTTCTGCCTTCCACTCGACTGATGCTCCCTGCTAGTCCTCCGATAACATTGATCGAACCACTCGACTTCCTGCATTCACACCCACACACATAAATCACTATGTTGAGTCCATGTGTGAGTGAGGAGGATGAAATGTGCGCTGCACACTGCAAGCTATTTAATGAACACAAAAGTGCGCTATAGGGCACTTGGCACACACACAAACGCACGCAATCTCAGTCAATGCTATTTTCTTGCTGATCTGGGAAATCTCCTCTGATGTGCTGGACAATATTTTTAGCTCATGAACACACACTTGCGTGAATGTGTGGCAGTCGTCACCATTCATAAATCTTCAAGTCCCCTGAAACAAGGCTACAAATACTCTCAGTAGTGCACAAATGAACTACTGTAGGCAATAACCTATTTCAGTCACTAAAAATTAATCAGATAGAACAGAGCACATTAATACTCCATTAAACATTATGCATGCTGCAAGAAAAGTAAGCATTCAAGAGTCCAGCTTGTCTTATTATTCCAGTCTTGTTAGTGAAGTTTGGGACAGAGTCAACTACAGGGGGAAAAACACACGCAAATGAAGCAGCTTGAAATTGACACACTTCTGGTGTTTCACCTAGTTTCAGCAGACACGACAGTGGATTTAAGTGCTACCCTCTTATGATTTTATAAAAAGGACACATAAAAAATTCACACACCAGCCCTGGCTCTGCAGTCTGCTCTCATCATCGCATGTTCTCTTGATTTTTAATCTCAGCAATGTACGTCATGCATGGACAGATTACACTAAAGTTATTTTGAGAATTTTGTCAACCAGTTTTGGGTACCACTGAATGCAATTGTATGCAATTTTGTAAAATATCATCTTTTATGTTCCACAGAAGAAAAAGATTTTGAATGACATGAGGGAAAATAAATGCCACATTTTTTGAATGAACCATCCCTTTAAAAGGTGCATTCAATATTTTTCTCTAATTAAAAATGTTTTACACTAAATTAAAACAAAAACAAAACTTAACATCCTGTTCACTAACCTAAGTTTAAAGGGATAGTTCACCCAAAAATGTAAATTCTGTCATTAATTACTCACCCTCATGTTGTTTCACAACTCTAAAACCTTTGTTCATCTTTGTAACCCAAATTAAGATATTTTTGATGAAATCTGAGTGCTTTCTGACCCTGCATAGATAGCAACGCAACTACCACGTTCAAGGCCTAGGAAGTTAGTAAGGACATTGTTAATAGTCCATGCGACATCAGTGGTTCAACTGTAATTTTATGAAGCTACGAGAATATATACTTCTATGGTGCAGCTTCAAAGGGCTCTACACGATCCTAGCCGAGGAAGAAGGGTCTTATCTAGCGAAACGATGGGTTATTTTCTAAAAAAAATTAAAATTTGTATACTTTTTTAACCTCAAATGCTCATCTTGTCTAGCTCTGTGTGAACTCCGATGCATTCAGGTTCAAGACAGTTAGGGTAGGTTGAAAAACTCCCATCTCATTTTCTTCTGCAACTTCAAAATCGCCCTACATCGCTATTTAACATTTTTTTGTAAAGGGCATTTGATCTTTGCACTTTCACTTTGTAAACACTGGGCTGGTACCTCTGCAGTGATGCAAAGTTGGAGGAGAAAATGAGATGGGAGTTTTTTAAAAACGGTCTTGAACAGGAATACACATATTACACGCAGAGCTAGACAAGATGAGCATTTGAGGTTAAAAATTATATAAATTGCAATTTCTTTTAGAAAATAACCAATTGTTTTACTAGATAAGACACTTCTTCCTTGACAGGGATCATTTAGAGCTCTTTGAAGCTGCATTTTGATCATTCAAGCTCGGGGACACCATAAAAGTCCACTATATAGAGAGAAATCCTGAAATGTTTTCCGCAAAAACAATTTCTTTATGACTGAAGAAAGAAAGACATGAACATCTTGGATGACAAGGGGGTGAGTAACTGTACATTTGCTCTGGAAATGAACTTCTCCTTTAAGTAAGTCCCATTCACGGAGCATGCAGTCAAGCTGTACCTGAATATGCACATAAACTCAAGTGAACTCTTTTTTTTTTTTTTTTGGTGCAAAAACATTGCATTTTAATGGAGCTGAACAAGATCGAATGACAATCTCTGTTAAGGGCCGTTTGATTCTGAAAATGCCACATCATGCTCTGTGTTTAAATGGGCGTACTGTGACTGACTCCTGCATCCTGTCTGTGCGTGTATGTGTAATAATGAAAGCCGGACTGTTGCTTTACCCTTGAATGCTCCGGTTCATACACGTCCCCCTGAGCGAGGCATAACCTTCAACTGATCGAGGAGAAGTTCAAGGAACGGCTGATTAAAAATCACCCCCGCTAACTCCTGCCCAGGACCAAAGGCAGTCTGGACCACCAGGACTGAACCATGGTGTGTGTGTATTTGTGTTGTAGAGAAGTAATAGTGAAATATTAGGAGGTTTCAACAGTCAGGATGTTTTCTTCAGGGGGGAACAGAAAACAAAAGCTGATAGAAATCAAGAGGAAAAAATGAAAAAATTATAACTGGCATAAACAGGGATGATAATATGAGTATGGAGCATTTGGGACAACAGCAGAAAGCCATTATCACATAATGATGCTGTTACTGGGAACATGGCTGGCACGCACAGTAAATAATCGGCCATTAAGAGTGCTGCACTGGCTTAACGCAAAACAATTGAACTACACAAGATGTTTCAAAAACAAAAAACAACAACAACAACAAAAAAAAAAACAGCACCAGAAATGACATCAAATATGTCTTTCTGCTTCCTCTTTAATACAAATTCTTGATACAGTTTATTTAACTCAATGCACATTGTGTGCAAAGGCTGACTAGCCTTGTCTGACAATGCGTAAGATGCTTCATTGGTACACCTTTTAAGCTCAATTTAATCAATTTAAACAAATGCTTACAGTCGGCCGATTATAGCCTATAATATGCAACAGTGCATGGACTGAGTTTAAGTTTGAGTCACACTTACTCTACTAGGAAAACAATTTAAAAGACTCTGAAATTGCTTTTGAATGGTTTTAGGATTCAAGCCAAATACACTTTAAACTAAAATGTTGACTATTTTCAGTGTTTTAAATGGACAGTTTAGCAAAAAATGAAAATTCTATTACTATATATTTTCCCTTATGTTGTTCCAAGAAGTAACATGTTTGTGTACAGGTATGGTTGGTTTCATTGGTTCATATTGATATGTATGATAAAGGGTTGATGTACCTGGTTGAGTGCTCTAACAGATCACTACTAGAACTCTGGTGAACCTGGAAAGAGAGAGAGAAAGAAAGCTCGCATTTATATGTATACACACTCATTGCACATACACAAGTGTTCCAAAACCTCATGAGCAGCTTGGAAGCAGCATTTTAAGTCGCCACAGGTATTTCTAAAAGTAAAAGGTGTTCCAAAAGGAATGAATTCAGTAAATTGCCTCCTCCTAGGATATGTCACCCTGGACCACAAAACCAGTCATAAGGGTCAGTTTTTTTAAACTTAGATTTATACATCATCTGAAAGCTAAATAAATAAGCTTTCCATTGATGTATGTTTAGGATAGGACGATATATGGCCGAGATACAACTATTTGAAAATCTGGAATCTCAAAATATTGAGAAAATTGCTGTTAAAGTTGTTGAAATGAAGTTCTTAGCAATGCATATTACTAATCAAAACTTAAGTTTTGATATATATACGGTAGGACATTTACAAAAAAGCTTTACTTATAATCCTACTGATTTTTGGCATAAAAGTAAAATGTATTTTTCATAAGTGCTACTTATGACTGATTTGGTGGTCCTGGGTCACATATCTTGTTTTAGCCAAATTCTAAGGAAGTTATTCACATGTGGCTACAACAGGCCCAGAATGCACTGCACTGAGCTCAGTGGAAAAAAAAATCTGGGAGATGAGGCTAAATAAATATTCATGAAATTAAATAATATAAACTACGATAACTTAAAACATAACATTACATTTAGCCCAATATTATTGTCTGCTATATATTTTTATGCCTACAACTGTAAGTGCTGATTATCATGCCATTAGCTTAGCAACATTCCAAACTAATGTCAAATTATCGGAAACAACTGCAAGTCATTCATGATGCATTTAGGTCATGTCGAAAGAGTTGAGTGCACATGAACATGACCACAAATTTGTAATTATGAGTGGGAAATTCTTTTTTTTTTTTAGCCCTAAGTTTCCAGTTTGAGGCCGTCAGTGAGAAAACATGGTGAACACATCAGATGGAGATTCTTTATTGATGACATATGTGACCCTGAACCACAAAACCAGCCTTAAGTAGCACAGGTATATTCGTAGCAATAGCCCAAACTATACTATATGGGTCAAAATTGTAGATATTTCTTTTATGCCAAAAATAATTAGGATATTAAGTAAAGATCCACTTTCATTAAGATATTTTCAAAATTTCCTACCATAATTATATCAAAACTTAATTTTTGATTAGTAATAAGCATTGCTAAGAACTTAATTTGGACAACTTTAAAGGCGATTTTCTCAATATTTAGATTTTTTTTGGACCCCAGATTTTCAAATAGTTATATCTCAGCCAAATATTGTCCTATTTTAATAAACCTTGCATAAATCTCAATTAAAACAAAAATGGACCCTTATGACTGGTTTTGTAGTCCAGGGTCACATATTTGTTAAAATCAATGAGTTCCCCAAACATGAAAATCATTAATTACCCACCCTTATGTCGTTCCAATCTTGTAGACCATTGTTCATCCTCGGAACACAAATTAATATATTTTTTTATGAATTCCAAAAGAGCTTTCTCCAATGAATGTATGGTAAGACTGACATGGAAGAGAAGAAACTGTTGAATAAAGTCATTATTTTTGTTTTCTCGTAGCTTCATAAAATTACGGTTGAACCACTGATGTCACATGGACTATTTTAACAATGTCCTTATTACTTTTCTGGGCCTTGAACGTGGTAGTTGCGTTGCTGTCTATGCGGGGTCAAAAAGCTCTCAGATTTGATAAAAAAATATCTTCATTTGTGTTCCGAAGATGAATGAAGGTCTTCCGGGTTTGGAATGACAAGATGGTGAGTAATTAATCACAGAATTTTAATTTTTGGCAGAACTATCCCTTTAATTACTTTTTAATTAAAATAAAAAATAAGTTCCATGTTTAAATTATGGTAGTACTATACAAATACTATAGAATATATAATGAGTGTTTTAAATCAGTCACTTATTAACACTTTCATGAAAGTTAGGAAGTCCTTAGAAGGCTTTGGAACAGAGGTAACAAATCTGAAACTGCAGCAAATGCCCTGTCACAGCTCATTATCAAGATCTTAGTATGAACCATCATGATAGAAGGGCATATTTTAGTTTTGCTAAATGTACCATTATTTTGTTTGATGACCCCAGGCTCAGGATCTCCAGGCTCATTCGTAGCCGTCTCTGTTTATCACAGTATGTCTTCCAGGTGTCCTCATTAAAACCATAGTTAAAGTAGTCAGACAGATCCGCACCTGCGTTTATCCACAACACACGCCGTTAAAGAGTGTTTACTAGAGAAAAAGGTACAGTTGAATCTGAGGTGGACTAACACACACATCTTCACACATCTTAACGCAATCAACTGCACCTGGTTTTCTCCATGGCTTCTCCTCAAAGGACTCCACTTCCACCTGCAGGACATTGCCTTCAGCATCCAGATCCAGCCCTCTGGACTTGGAGCCTGACTCACAGAAGATAAGACTTTAGAGGCTGGATTCCCACACACAGATCAAACTGAACCCGGAGAAATGTCCTAAAGGGATTCTCAGCAGCAGAGTTCAGTCAGGCTTAAATTTAAGCTGGTGGTATGCATGGTGGTAATTTAAGAAATGTAAGATATAGAATATGCATTTCATTGGAAATATTCTGCAGGGTGACCATACATGCCAGACACATCCAGACACATCCATTTGCATCACTTTGACAGTTCTCTGTAGATCCTACCTTCTCACGCTCCACAAACAACTTTTCAATCATTAACTTTAGCATGTGTAAAAATGGGAAAACAAAGCCGAAACCTAGATACTTTAGGCAATACAGAGATTCTGGCCAGAGCACCGTATGTTTTGGAAATATTTAATCTTTTAGAATTTAAATTGTCTATAAATTTTATAATAATAATAATTATTTTAAAGTTGGAATGACACTTTATGGTGTTTATGTGTAATCTAACATGAGGCTTGATTAATCTCTCCATCTCTCCATCAGACTCTACTGAACTCCATTTCATAATTTTATTAAAATAAACACAGGGTACCAAATAAGTATGTACACTGGGTGACATGAAATCATTTTTCCTTTAGAAAATGTTAAACTCAGAAGCTCAAACTAAAAAGTACATGAGCTGTATGATTTCAATTCATTGATAGACATATATTTTGTAAAAAATAATAGATTTTGTTTTGATAATTTAACTTGGTAACAGGGTGGAAGAGTTCTTCAGTATGACAATATTACTATATTTGCAAAAACTAAGAAATGAGACTATTTATTTTATGCCCACCATGATGTATAAAAGTTCCAAACGATGACTTTGTGAAGGTCATAATTGTAAAAGGTTCATCGGATGCCCATTTTCCACAAGTTAATATGATTCTTTAGGGTCTTAATGAGAAGTCTAGAACGTACTTTAGTCAAAATAAGTCAATGGTAGTGTAAAAAACACTCTTTTCAGCCCTTTTTAAAACGAGCTATTCTGTTGCATGTGGGGCTGCACGATTAATCGCACAATGTTGTGAGGCGCATTTAGTCAATGAAGCCGGTACTTTGATTAGTAGTAAATCTCCATCATGTGCGTACAGCGCGTGCGTTCAGCGTTCGGCAATTAATACACTGAACGCACATGATGGAGATTTACTACTAATCAAAGTACCTGCTTCGTTGACTAAACGCGCCTCACAACCTCATGCGATTAATCGTGCAGCCCTAGTTGCATGTTCCTTTAAATGCTAATGAGCTCTGCTCGCCCCGCCCCTCTCTGCTGTGGGATGAAGAGCCGTAATGTTTACTTAAGCCGCATTTAGCCGCGTTTAGCTATGAAACTTGCTAACTAGCACATTATTAAGAAAGGCCATTTTCAAAGATGCATAAAAAACCCTTATACTCACTTCTGCTGTGGGTGAAGCTGCATCGCGAATGATTTGCACGAACATAGACGCATATGTAGATCGAGATCGGCGCTTTCCTTTCAAAAACGAAAGTAACGTTAATCCACTGTGTCTTCAGGAGTAAATGACGACTGCTATGTTCATTATTACATCCACACACAATGGCGATCGGAGTCGGGCTGTGTCAGCTCGGTGAGGGCGGGTCTAAGGTAAGGCGCTCATGTCAATCAACAAGCTGAGAATGAGCTGATTTTAAAAAGCGGATATTACTTTTAAAGATGAAAAAAATACCACTAGGTGGATTTTTATCATTGTAGGGTGGTTGTGTACACAAACTGCCAACACACATTAATGTTCAAACAACATGTAAAAGTGAGTTTTGCATCCGATGACCCCTTTAAGTATAAATAATGCAGTAACAGTTGGGGGCACATAACATTTTTAGTAATTAAAATGGGCAAATATTTAAAAAATTTACTACTTTGAACTGAATATCTTTATTACCTGACACAGAGGTCTTTATGTTCAGACTGATGGAATTGGAACCAAATGACCTACAGAGTAAACCACAAACAGACTGTTAAGTGTCATTACAGCAACTTATTATACCTAGATGTCATCAGTATCACTGTATGACATGAAAAGACTTGACACAGTAACATATATAACTAAAATTGTCAAAACCTCTGACTGAATTACTCACGAGCCCTGAGATCCGCCTGGTTTAATGTCACCGATGGTCACACAGACGTCATCATCACTGTCTGACTCACTTTCCTTTGAGAGGGAAAAATAAAAAAGGCTCTGTTTATAAAGGTAAATGAATGCCCGACATTATCACAACTAACTGAAATAAAGTAAAAAAAAAAAATGTTTTGCTAAAACAAACACCTGGTAATGGAGTCCATTCACACCATCAACATCACCAATCAGAGCACTGCAATAGTAAGACATATGTTCATAATTAAGCAATTAGATTATTGATTACATATATAATAATATATAATAATTAATTCACAGTGTATTTCCAGAAAGTTTTGGAATATTTGTCCTCTTCCCAAATTTGTCACTACTGAAACACAGTATGGGTTATATTGACCTGCTAAGATTTTGTAATAGTACATATACATATATACATATACATATAATTAAAAAGTTTTCAGAGGTAAATCAATAATATTTACAATTTTAACAATATTTCAAGTGAGATTTATGAGATTTATTGTATTGTATTGTATATAACACACTTTTTATTTGTAAGAGGCAAAAAGTTGAAGGTAATGATTTTAAACTTAAGGATTCATTAGTTTTAATATACTTTGAAACAAACACTATCATAACATTTCAGTTGATCATTCAGTATACCTTATTTTTGACTAAACATCCCACGTAGCGACCACATAACATTACAGAATTTGAACTAACATACTAAAACACTACTAAAACATACTAAAATACAAAAATGTTTCCTAAAATTATACTAAAATTATGTTTATTTCCCGCAAATAAAAGATAATGAGTTCCCTTTTGTCACTACCAAAGCAATGATGACATGTTTCGGTTGTGACTGTCACGGTATTGACAATTTTATATAAAACCCAAATAAACAAGGATGTTACTACCAGCAATTCACCAAATGTTTCTGTCAAGACAATTTTAGATGCTTTTGAACCTAGCTCAAAGATTCTAATCACATAAAAACTAAATGGTATGGAATGACTCCCAACAAAAAGTGTTTAATTATAGAAAAATAGTGTTCGGTAGTGACATTCTTTAAAGTTAAACACAGATTGTTTTGACTTTTGAACACATTTACCTTAAAATTATGGGGCCTATCTATTCACCATGTAGTTATGAGAGAGAGTGACACATAAATATTTCTTCATCATAAATAAAAGGGTGTAGTTAAAATCAGTCCCAGCCAATGGACTAAAACATACACTGTATGTATAAATATATTTTTTTAACTTTACTTTTTTTAAAATAATCAAACAGATATCTTTAAAAACAACAATGGATTAAAATTATTTCAATATCATTTTCGTAAGTTGAAATTTAGGTGTTAGGGTTTGGGACAACCACCTCCCAATTGCAAGTACCCACTAAATTTTTTTTTTTTTTTTTTTTTTTTTTTTATATTAAGTTTACTGATATTTAAAATGTTATTGTGGGTTTCAAAAGATAAAAAAGGATCTTAGTAAACATCTAAGATTTGAATATTGAAAGGCTTTTTAAGGCGAGACACTGCAAGTAAACAGGGTACAAAAATGAACTAATAGTTATCATCTTAATTATCAAAATGATTGATTACATTGATAATTGCAAATATTTTTTGTATTACAAGTTTTCTAAAATGTTAGGTTTAAATATGCAAATGAGTCATTATTTAATGAAATATGCACTAATTTGCATTCATTTCTAGTACAAAAATCTACTGGATGAAGTCAGTTTCGAAATTCTTGTTTAATTTCTTTGGCATATTAGAGTCAAGTGTTTTTACAGAGCGGATTTTGGGTATCTCATTTTGTCGTAATTCAGAAAAAACTTTGAACAGACAGAAAACTATTTTTTGGGGAGTAAAATGTATAAAATCAAGCTAATTGTATATGAACAAAACCCTCTGTAAACACCTTCAGGATATAGACGGGAATAAAAATGCAAAGTTTAATGTGTGTAAGTGCTACTGAAGTGGAGATTCATGGCTCATGGCTCATGACTCATTTTGAGAAAACAGCCTTTAAAAATATGTATTGTAACTGAAATCTATAGACACAAATGGATCAAGTGCTATAAAAGAAACACTTAACAGTGTCTTTTGGATTTTTTCCATCCACTAGCCTGTAAAAACACTTTACGAAAAAGCAAAAAGTCCAAAATCTCAATTTCAGCGTTTTTGCCTGCAGTGTCTCCCTTTAAATGTGTTTTTTGGTTGTGGGACAGCAGTTAAACATATTGAAGTACTATTTTGATCCATCAACTCTATTAAAACACTTCCTAAAAAATGTAAATGTTAAACACATGCTTAATTTAAGTGTCGGCTGACATCAGGTGTGTGCTCTTCAGAAGAAACTTCATTTTCCTTTGGATGCACAGACTTCCTGTCAGCTTCATCAGTCAGTCCTGATTTAATCACATGCACTAATTGATGCTACAGAACAATAAAAAGGCTTTTACACTCAGCAAATATGGGCAATGAGGGGGATCAATGTACAAGCACATCTTTAGCTGCAGGCCTACATTAGTTTAAGTGAGGCCTATATCACTGCGGCCTCATCAGGCTTATTCAAGGCCAATGCAACGTGAGGGAAAATTCTCGCTTGGGTTTGAGTTTTGCCCCGACTCTAATGAAGGTGAAGCAATCCAACCGATAAAAAACGCTGCGTCAACTCCAAGAAACAGCGAACACGTCTCTACGCAATGCTGGGAAGCAGAGGAATAAAACAATGGCTAATATTCCTTCTCATTCCTACTCCAGTGAGCACATAAGAGGAGCTTGCACTGTATTAGCCCTGTGCACATCCAACGCTGAGTTTAACAAGCGTCCAAAGAGTTTCATCAGACACGCGTGGCTTGATCCGCTTTCGGAGCATTTTGGCAAAGAGGTCTATCGGCAAAGACGTGTCACATACCGCTAACGTGCACGCGTGGTCATTACTAAGCGGTGCAACGGGCATTAAATGTACACGCTTCATTTGTACAGCGCTACTTGCCCTAACAGGAAATAAAAGTGTCAGTCTCTCTCGTTCTGAGTCGGCCCTCCATTAGGGCTTGTAAACTCTCATTTCAAATGCAAAAGCGACCGGGGCTAAAGTGACCTAAAAGTTTCTGACATTGCCAGGAGCAGAAAATCCCAAAACGGCAGAGAGTTTAAATGTTAATGTGCGTGTGTTTGTGTTGGGGGACATGCATTAGACTAAATGCTGATGAAGCACATTTGTAAATGCAAATCAAATCAAATGTGAGGAAAAGCTGATTCAAACTGCTTAAACAGTCATTTTAATAAATGCACCTCCTGATTAAAGCTACATTAGATGTCAACAAAATACTGCAATAATTAATCCAAAGGTCTTTGCACCAGTTTTTACTCTATTTCTGTTTTTTTTCACATAGTCTGCAAAAGTTTGGATAAACATCCATTCATAATGAAAAAAGAAAAGAAAAAGATGCTAAAACATTAAAAACTATTATCCAAGTTCTACTCCATCAAGTTTCTCGTTGGAAACTCATAAAAAGCTGAAAACATTTTCTTGGTCACACTCACCTGAACACTTCCTTTTCTGTGGTCTCTTCTTCCTCAAAACTGTTATCTATTTATGATAAAGTAGAGTTTAGCACATGAAAACAGCCAGTTTAAAAAGTTTATAGTTGTTGCTATAGAGTTGTTTTTAACCCTATAGTTTTATAAGGCCTTTCTAAAAAAGTCCAGTTTTAGGTCATGATGTGTGTTAATTTTAGTAAGAAAATGTAATAACTTTTCTATTGTTGGTCATATTTTAAGACAAACACTTACTAGACTGAAATTTTTACTTTTTGTTTTTGTTTAAGAAAAATCGTGTTTAAATAAGGGTATCGAATATGATACATTGAGCTTTTGTGGAACATTTATTTGTCCATCACTCTCAATCATCAATGTATTAAGTTGCATTATATATTTTTTCCTTACTGTTACTTTATTTTGAATGTTTTTTAAATAGGTTTCTTATGCTCATCAAGGCTGTATCTATTTGATCAAAAATACAGAAAAAGACTGTAATTTTGTGAAATATTATTGCAATTTAAAATAAGTTTTCTACTTTAATATACTTTAAAATAGAATTTATTCCTGTGAAACAAAGCTGCATTTTCAACATCATTACTCCATTTGTCAGTGTCACGTGATTTTTCAGAAATCATTCTAATATGCTGATTTATTATTAATGCTGAAAACAGATGTGCTGCTTAATATTTGTTAAGACCTGTGATGCTTTAGTCAGGATTCTTTGATAATAAAAAGCTAAATAGAACAGTGTTTATTTTTATTTTTATATTTTATGTTACAATATACAATATACTATTCAAAACTTTGGAGTCAGTCATTTTTTTTCTTTCTTTTTTTTAATAAAGAAATTCATATTTTTATTCAGTAAGAATGTGTTAGATAGATAAAAAGTGATAGTAAAAACTTATATTGTTATATAAGTTATATAAGACTTTTCATCTTTGTAGTTATTAAAAAAAATATCACAGGATCCAAAAAAAAAAAAAAAATAAGCAGCACAACATTTTCAACACTAATAATAAATAAGCATATTAGAATGATTTCTGAAACTGGAGTAATGGATGATGAAAATTCAGTGCTGCGTCACAGAATTAAATTATATTTTAAAGTATATTAAAATAGGAAATCAATATGTGCCCCTGAATCACAAAACCAGTCTTAACTAGCAGAAGTATATTTGTAGCCATAGACAAAAATACATTTTATGGGTGAAAATGGTCAATTTTTCTTTTATGGCAAAAATCATTTGCATATTAAGTAAATATCATGTTCCATGAAGATATTTTGTAAATTTTCCACCGTAAATATATCAAAACTAAATTTTTTTATTAGTATATGCATTGCTACACAGCTTTACAGATGATTTTCTCAATATTTAGATTTTTTTTTCACCCTCACATTCCAGATGACCAGTGCAAATAGTGCAAATATTGTCCTACCCTATCCTATCATCCTAAATTGAGCCTTATGACTAGTTTTGAGGTCCAGGGTCACATATTAGAAATTGCAATAATATTTCACAATATTACTTTTTTTTTTTTCCTGTATTTTGGTTGTTTTAAAAACATCACAAATCTTACAGACTTTTAAACGGCGGTGTATGTCATGCTTTACAGGGTTAAGGACTTCATATGAATCATATTATTTTCAAATAAACAAGCAATAATAAAAATACTGTGGTTGATATCAGATGAAGGAATCAATTTCATTACCTAAAATGCTGCCAGTTTATAAACGGATCAATTTAAAGACAATTTTTAAACTTGATATTCAATATGTCAACTCTATATTACACAATATCGATTTTTCTTCTCACAGATTAATTTCTATTGGACATAGACATGACACAGTATCCTCTGCCATATTTGATACTGAAACACACACACAAACAATACCCTGAATATGATTTCTGTCTAACTTCAACTGCTTTTAATGCAGCAGCACTTACTACATTATGTTGTTAGATGTGTGTACATGTATTCATGCCATATGTTCTCCGTAAGGGTTTATTTGAAAGTAAATGTTATGAAACGCGTGCAGCTGGATAAATAACGGTCTCTGATGTAATAAACGTAGGGTCAGATCCCTGCTTCGAAACTTGTGTTTTTGGTTTTGGTAACGTTAGATGTTGATCTGATGCTTATTCATCTCCCGAGGAATCACTTCAGACAGTTTTAATGTTGGATCATCAGTACGTTTATTTCTCACCTCCATAAAGCCAGTCGGTCTCGTCGTCAGGACTTTCATCAGCTGTTTTCTCTACCTCTTTTGTGGACATGATCACCTCCGGGTTTTTGCGCTTTTGCTTTGAGATAAGAGGTTCTGTTTAACTCATTGACTCACCGAATTTGACAAAGTAACTTTGCGTAGGGTGATAATAGTTTAGGGTTTACCGTCACAGCTGTCACAGTGACACGCCGCGTGTTGGTGTAGCAGGTGCGCGTTACCAAAGCGACACATCTCACTGCACGCGCACGTGTGCGGGACACACAGGAAGTTCAACATCAACACATCGACACACAAATAATTTATTATAACGCAATATTTGTTTGTTTGTTTTGTTTGCTTTCTAACTTTAATGTTTATTTATTGTCTTCAATATTTATTTAATAATTTTTTCATTTATTTATATTATTCTGACATGGAGCATAAACACAATGTATGAACACGCGAGCTCTCTTTACACTTTACACTACCGTTTAAAAGTTTGGGGTCAGTACATTTTTATTTATTATTATTATTTTTTTAAGTAATTAATACTTTTATTCACCAAGGATGTATTAAGTTAATAATTAAAAGTTTATTAAAAGTTAATAATAAATAATTTACACTGTTATTAAAAATATATATTTTGAATAAACACTGTACTTTTTAAACTAGTTTTTCATGAAAGAATCCTGGAAAAAAAAATCACAGGTTTCAAAAAATATTTGGCAGCACAACTGCTGATATTATCCAACATTGATCCTTCTAATAATAAATCAGCATATTAGAATGATTTCTGAAGGATCATGTGACACTTAAGACTGGAGTAACAGCTGATAAAAATTCAGCTTTTCATCACAGGAATAAATTCTATTTTAAAGTACGTTAAAATAAAAAACATTATTTTATATTGTAAAAACATTTTGCAATATTACTGTTTTTTTCTGTATTTTTAATCAAATAAATGCAGCCTTGATGAGCATAAGAGTCTTACTGACTCCAAACTTTTGAATGGTAGTGTATGTATTTATTTATTTAATTATTTTGCTTGTTTCTTATAGTAAAAAATGTACTTATAATCAAAGTTATCCACGAAAAACATCATTTACATCAAATAAAATAAATAAATAAATAAATAAATAAAACATAAGAATAGTATAGAAAAGAACAATAAAAAAGAAAAGAAAAAACGTGTTACGCTACTCACGCATTGATTTGCTTTTCGTGTTGTTTTTAAAGAATATATAGTGACCTGCTTTTATTTTTTTATTATTAAAATGAGTAAACGTGCAAATACAGAATTTTCCATATATAATAAGTAGATTTATATACAGTACTCGACTTTTCAAAACTTGATGTTGAATATCTGATTAATAATATTGTTGCTTGATCAATTACTTCATTCTTAAATACAGATTCTTTAATAACCCCGCACTTTCTTACTTTTTCAAAAAGATTTAATGATGTTCTTCAAATCTTTGAAACTCATGCATCATAAAAAGCCCTTAAGGTATTTTTTGATGGATAAGCCCCTTGTATAGTATTTTAAAAATCTAAAATCGAAAGTCTGAAACTCTTTGCCTCTCTATCTCCAAATATTTATTATTGTAATATAATTTATTTGATATTTTTCTGTTGATTCTTGCTCTTTGTGTGTTTTTTTCTTTTCCCTTATTCTCGCTATAATGTTGTAAGTATAATATTGTTGCTGATTATTTATAGTATTACTGATGGTTGTGCCTGATGTTTGTTCCCTGTCTTGTTATGTACATTTTCGCAAAAAAAAAAAAAAAAAGAAGAAGACCCTTGTATTGTATTTGATTTTTGTGTTTATTTATGTTTGTATTTATTTTTCTCTCTGGAGTTTTCTAATATTTATTTATTTTTGTTATGCTGCTATTTGGACTTCTTGAATTGTATTAAGATTTTTCTTATTGTTGTTTATTTGGTATTTTGCATGAAAAAAAAAAGACTTTTTAAAACTCCCAGCTGATGACGCGTAATTATCGCGACGACTCTGCGCCACGTCACCTCCGAGAGACTCACATGGGTTTGTTTTGAATGGTGTCTGTTTGACAGTTCTGCTGTTGCTTTCGTTCCTCTCAATTGAAAACGCCAGCATTTGTGGAAATATGTTGCCCACGGATGGAGTCATGTGTTTCCCCGGACAGATGTGGGAAAAGGTGCTGTCAAAAGTAAAAAAGGCTGTTGTTTTCATGGATGATCGGTGTTCGGAGAGTCTGCACTGGAACGGAGGAGCTGCGCTTCTGTTTGAGGCTGGAGCTCGAAACATCAAACAGTTCTCAAGTTTTGAAGCAGGTGGACAGAATGAGCCCAAAGCTGTGTTTGTGGTCAGCACCGTGCTCAAAGGTAGAACCGCAGACATTATCAAAGACATAATTTCCCTCAGTCGCTTCCAGTACTGCGTGGTTGTCACAACTGTTCCTCACTCCATTCACCTGCTTGCGAATAATGTGACCACTGAGCTGGAGGGGAACCCGGTGTTCGAGCAGTTTGAAGAGAAACTGTGTGAGTGGATGGGTGATATGAACTATACCGCTGAGGTCATGCATGCTCCTGTGGTCTTTGCTCCTCTGACACAGCAGCTCCACCTTTTGCCTGCTTTCTCTGATCTCTTCCCTTTATTGGAAGTGGATCTTGAGTCCATCAATGAGAAGAGGCCGGAGAAAAGACGCTTTGGGAGTCTGATGGATGTGGATATGCACTCTCTTCCACCTGAGTTGCAGATTCAGATTAAATCTCTCGCATCTGCCCTCAACACCCTGTTTGAGTTCATCAGCACCCGTGAGGAAAGCTTTTCTGTGGGTCCGATGAGCCGTCTGATCGCGGGGGAGCTGGCCAATCATCCACAGGCCAAAAACAGAAGGAAGTCAGCCCCCAATAAAGCATCAGTAGTGTTTATTGACAGATCTCTTGATCTTACAGGTGTGGTCTGAATACTGTTTATATTGAATTAATAGTACTTAAAGAGATAGTTCACCCAAAAATGAAAATTCTGTCATTAATTACTTGCCCTCATGTTGTTCCAAACCTGTAACACCTTTAATTCATCTTCAGAACACAAATTAAGATATTTTTGATGAAATCTGAGAGCTTTCTGACCCTGCATAGACAGCAAGGGTCAGAAAGGTACAAGAACATTTTTTGCGCAACACAAAGTATTTTCATAGCTTCATAAAATTACGGATGAACCACTGATGTCAAATGGACTATGGAGGGTCAGAGAGCTCTTGGATTTCATTAAAACTATTTTAACTTTTTTTTTCATGCACTGGATTGGATTTTGGATTGGTTGACTTCTGTAACATGCCCTCTTTCAGACTAGTGGAAAGAAAACATCCAAAATACACATTTAAGAGTTTGTTTTATTGTACTTTATCTGTTTACGTCTGTAGATTTCAATTACAGTGCATATCTTAAAAGACATTTTTCTTAAAATTATTATTTTTTAATAACCGAACCAGAATTCACCACTTTATTAGTCTTTTACAACACCAAACCTTTCAAAAAAATATTTTTTACAGAGGAGATTGTTCATATAACATTCACCTGATTCACCAGTATTTTAATCCCATTTTAATATGGTGAATTGTTTTATTTATTTATTTTTCTGGCTGTTGAAAGTATTTTGTGATTTATGGCAATTAATGCGAAGAGATATCCAAAATTTTCTCTGTAAGAACCATTAAAAAGAAACAAGAATTATGAACCTGGCTATATCCAGTGTTCAGATTAGTTTACATTTTATTAGATAATGCCTCATTTGTGTATTTAAATGTATTCTTACATAATTTGTAATGTTAAACTGTTGGCTTAATGTACTGTGCAACTAGGAAAATATGGTGAAACCAATTATGTCTTTTCTTAATGTTACATCATGGCAGCATATAACAGAGTATAACTTATTTTACGTCTGTCCTATGTCCTGTTTTTTTTTCTACAGGAGCTGTTGGGCACCATGGTGACAGTCTGGTTGAGAAAATTCTATCTGTGTTGCCACAGTTGCCGGGTCATGTGACTGACGTTCAGGTGGACATGATAGAGCTCACCCACCTGAAGCAGACAACTGATACCAAGGGCATCTTGGCACCAGGCTGCTTGGCACAAAACCAGTAAGAGCATATTCTTTTTTTTTTTAAGGCGAGACACTGCAGGTGAATAGGGTAAAAAATGAAATAATAGTTATCACCTTACCCAGTTGATTGATTACATTGATAATTGCAAATATTTTTTGTATTACAAGTTTTCTAAAATGTTAGGTTTAAATATGCAAATGAGGTATTATTTAATAAAATATGCGCTAATTTGCATACATTTCTAGTACAAAAATCGAAACACTAAAGTCAGTTTTAAAACTCTTGTTTATTTTTTTGACATATTAGAGTTAAATATTTTTACAGAGGGAATTTTGTTTGTCTCATTGTCACTCCATAATTAAGAAAAAACTTTTTTTTTTATTTTTTTTTTACCATTTTTTGGGGAATAAAATGTATGAAATCATGCAAATTATATGTGAACAAATTCTTCAGTAAAAACCTTCAGAATATACACAGGAATAAAAATGCAAAGTTTGGTGTGTAAGTGCAGCTGAAGTGGAGATTTATGGCTCTGTGTAAAAGAAAAAACTAATTTTGAGAAAGCAACCTTTAAAAATATGGATTGTAATTGAAATCTATTGACACAAATACATAAAGTGCTATAAAAGGGGGTTTTCTTTCCACTAGTCTGAAAAAAAAAAACACTTTATGAAACACCAAAAAGCCCAAAATCTCAAACTTGACAGGTGCATGAAAAAACAGTGTTTTTGCCTGCAGTGTCTCCTCTTAAGTTAAACATCCTTTACATTTTTAGTATTAAAATTTCACTCCGATTTCGGAATACTGATGCATTAAGAGCCGGGGGTGAACACTTTTAACAAGAATGGAGATGTGTAGCCTACATTTTTCTTATTTTCCTAAATATCATATTTTTTTAATCTAGTACTGCCCTTCAGAGGCTACAGAAGATAGTTACATAAGACAAAATAAGTTAAATTCACTCTGATCCTCAAATTCAAAAAGTTTGTAATGCTCTTAACACATCTTTTTTCCTTTTGGGGCATCAGTGAGCGTTTGAACCTGTAATAATTGCATATAAGTCCCTCACTGTCAAAAGATGGATCTCAAAATCATAGAGCCATTGTGGGACCAGATTTTTTTTTCTGAAGAACAGCAGGCAGTTCAACTGTTCAGGACAAACAAGGGTAAACAACAACAAACATCAAAAACACAGCTCTGGATAATTTAGGTAACAATCATGGGGATGTAACCTTTTGAACTGAGTCATTTGTATAAATTCAACTAATATTTTCTCTTGTGGACTATATGTAAACATCTTTTATGTGAAATATCGTATTCAGGTCAGTACTAAATAAACATGCATTTTGATAAAATAATTACCATTTTGCAGATTCAGAAAGGGGGATGTAAACTTTTGACCTCATCTGTTCTTCATGTAGCTATCAAATGTTTATAAATATAAATAAAATTGCACACAAATACAAAATGTAATTACAGCTTCAAAATGACAAGTAAACAGTCACTATTAAAATAAAGAAAAGCAAGCAAGCAAAATAGAATAAGGAGTACTTCAGAATTCAGTATATCTAGAGGACTTTTCTCTTACTTGTCTTTGATAATTATTAAGGACATAATAGAGCACAGCGGCTCTATAAAGCTGCATTTACACATCAGTTTCTTGCCGTCTGTCTGATGGTTTTGTCATCAGTGCTCCAAGGGGAATGTCCCTGTTGCAGTTTGGTTTTGACCAAAAACCTCAGTTCTGGTAAAGGATTAGAGAAATATATTGCATAATCATGGCTGTTCTCAAAGTCTGTCTGTTCAAGGTGGGAAAGATCTGAAGAAACCATGAGACTTGGTTAAACACATGTAGGCACGGGAACGATGCCCAGCCAAGTATTTTTAATGGAGAACCACCATTCCTTGAGTCATCACAAATGTGTGTATTTGAATAACTAAAAGGCTTTGCTAGAGTTTCTGCCGGTGTCATTTCCTACAAGGCGGGATGTGGTAATGAACGACCCCGAATTTCTGCTGTTCTGTGTGATATTGTCATCTGCTCAATTGTTTTAGCATGTATTTTGGTGAACTCACTCACTGTCTGAATGGAAAATAATATTTTTCCTAAATGAACCCAGTCATGCTTTTCGAATGGGGATTTTTTGCTAAATGTTTTGCACTTGGGTTGAACTCAGTCTTGAGTGAAAACATCAACTGTTAAAATGTTTGGCGTAATTGACACCATGTAACCTTTTTTGGCAGATGATTTTGTGGTGGATCATTGTATATTGATGTAATATTCTCTTGATACAACATTTTTTATTTTTTAAGCAAGCAGTGATGTCAAAACTAAACCTACTTCGTCTGGAAATCAAATGGCATTTGCATGGAAACCCAAATGCTGTTTACAACCCATTAGGTCTAAACCACATGTTAGACGTGAGGGTTTGTTAAAGGAGGAACTTGTTTCGTATGTCTGTTTTCTTTCCAGATCACATCAGGCAGGGATTCAGAGAGCACATTTGCCTGCGGAAAGAATTCGGCTCCAGAGTGATTGAGTTAATGGGATCAGAACTTCTCTATGGGCTATATCAATGAATAAACCAGTTTCGCCTTATACATTTTGTGCCACCAAAGCTGCCAGATTACACTTGTTCTCTATTGTGGGCTCCCATTGTGGCTGTTTGTCATCTCAACCTTGATCAATCACTGTTGTTGAGAGCATTGGGTCTGCTTTTTTACGTACACAGTTTACACACAGACACAGACACATGCTATATTCCGAGACCACATCCCTTCACCACCATTAGCTGGTTACAGTAGCACCGCAGTGCTGAGTACAAACACACTCTTGAGACCTCCATGTAAATATACAAGAGCTGACTGTTAGCCAGATGGCGTGGAGACCGAATTGGACAAGTCTCCATTTGAAGAGCCTTCTGTGTGCAAAAGTGCATATTTATAAGGCTTTGGAATTGGTTTTCATTGTGTTGTGCTTTAAAAGGCCCATATATCCCAATTTTCCAACATTTTATTTTTCCTCGAGGGCCACTTATTATGAAAGCCTGTTTTTTTTACAGCAAGAATTTAATTTTACACAACCACTTTTCTGAACTTCTTTGAATATTTTATAAAACATTAATTGGTCAACACATAACCACTGAAGAGATTCCTATCTTTTAATGAGATGTGTATTAAGTCTATGCAAATGTTGGCCTTAAGCGAAAATGCATTTTACTTGGTTGAGCATGTGCTTGACTAGAGCAGCGTCAAACAGGCTTGGCTTATTTCTCTGAAGGACTATAAAGAATATGCTCTGAGCCTAAATAAGCCTGAACGTGCATCCAAATGCAGGGATGAGGTGGTACCTGACGCTCTAGATTCATTCGTCACTGTATATAAGCCACCCTATATGTAGAGCACATAATCCATGGGGTTTTTTAAAATGTTGAATATGTTACCCATAGATAACACTTGATCTTGCTTTAGTTTATCAGAGTGTATTTATAGTCATGGAACAAAATTTCTTCAGTCTGTTTTACAAATCAAATCAATATGTCATGTTACATTTTATATTATATTATGATAAACTAAATTATAATAAATAACAAAAAATTGAGGTTAAAAATTTAAATGTTAAAAAAAATTTGTAATCTTTTGGGCACAACAGAAATTCTAGACCAGGGAATTTTATAATTTTTTGTCTTAGAAAGATTCATGGGTCAAAGACTGCTTTTAAATTGTTTTTTGTTTAATTTAATTGCATTTTTTTTTCTGAGCAAAAAATAAATATCATAAATTTTTCCCTGGTTTACAGAAGACACCCACTAAAATGTCATTCAGTGTAACAATCTTGTCAGGCATATGTGACCCTGGACCACAAAACCAGTCATAAGGTTAAATTTTACAAAACTGAGATGTATACATCATACGAAAGCTCAATAATTAAGCTTTCTATTGATGTATGGTTTGTTAGGATAGGACAATATTTGGCCGAGATACAACTATTTGAAAATCTGAAATCTAAGGGTGCAAAAATTCAAAATACGGAGAAAAACACCTTTAAAGTTGTCCAAATTAAGTTCTTAGCAATGCATATTACTAATCAAAAATTACATTTTGATAGGTTTACAGTAGGAATTTTACAAAAAATCTTCATGGAACATGATCTTTATTTAATTTCCTAATGATTTTTGACAAAAGAAAAATCAAGAATTTTGACCCATACAATGTATTTTTGGCTATTGCTACAAATATATCCCAGCGACTTAAGACTGGTTTTGTGGTCCAGGGTCACATATTTACAACAAAAATCAATTTATGACATATTAAAAGAATTACTTTCACCCCAAATACTAATTAGTTGTAATTCTACATTTTTAAAATTTGCCACTCATTTAAAACGCAATCAAATGTAATATATTATATTATATTGTAAACAAAAAATTAATAATAAAAACATTTATAAAAAGTAATGTTAACATGTAAATGTTAAAAAATAATTGTAATCTTTTGGGCACAACAGAAATTCTAGGCCGGGGAAATGTATTGTTCCTTTTCTTATTTTCCTTCTCAAAATGTGTCCGAATGATTCATGGGTTAAAGACGAAAAAGGGTTTAAGCATAAAAACAATAATACTGCTTTATATGGTTGTTGTTTTTTTTCAAAAAAAGAAGAAAAAAGTTAAATTTAATTGCATTTTTGTTTTTCTCAGCAAAAAATAAATATCATACATTTTTCCCTAATTTACAGAAAACACCCACTAAAATGTTATTTAGTGTAACAATCTTGTCAGGCATATTTACAACAAAAGTCAATTTATGATATATTAAATGACCAATTAATTTCACCCCAAATACTAATTAGTTGTAATTTTACATTTTTAAATTTGCCACTATCCTAGGTTTTGCCCATTTGTCAGTAAGATTTTTTTTTAAATTAATTTTAAACACAATCAAATTGAATATTATATGTTATGTTACATATTATATTATATTATATTATATTATATTATATTATATTATATTATATTATATTATATTATATTATATTATATTATATTATATTATATTGTAATAAAAATTTAATAATTAAAAAATTTAATAAAAAATGTTCAAATTTTAATGTTAAAAAATAATTGTAATCTTTTGGGCACAACAGAAATTCTAGGCCGGGGAATTGTATTGTTCCTTTTCTTATTTTCCTTCTCAAAATGTGTCAGAATGATTCATGAGTCAAAGGCGAAAAAGGGTTTAAGCATAAAAACAATAAGTGTAATACTGCTTTAAATTGTTGTTGTTTTTCTAAATATCATATTTTTTTCCTAAATTACAGAATTTACAAATTACTTTCACCCCAAATACTAATTAGTTGCAATTCTACATTTTTAAAATTTGCCACTATGTTTTGCTCAATTGTCAGTAAGATGGTTTTACTCATTTAAAACACAACAAAATGTAATATGCTCCCTTGTTCTTTTATATATTTTAATATGTACAAATCAGAATAAGCATGTTGTTTGAATTTGTATATTGAATAATGTAACATTATTTTAACCAAATTTTGACATTTTATTATCTTACTTGAAACCTTAAAAGTAGACACTTTACTTACACTTAATGTGCTTTCTATTGACATAAAATTACTTTTATATGTTTTGATCTTAACATCTTGGACCCTCATATATATAAAAATATATAAAATAAGGTTTCTTATAAATACAATATATAGTTGGTCAGTATCTGTATATAATAGTACTTTTACTGGCAGTGAACTTGCAAGAAAATCATATGTGTTTTTTGCACATGAGTGTTTGTGCAATGTAGATTGCTTTGAGATATCAGTTTTTGTCGTGTAATGTTGTTTTCAATTATCTGTTAGTACTTGTGTAGGCGTAGATGCTAATTACCTCAGTATTCTGTCATTTTGTCATGACGTGATGTGCACATTAACTGAGTAATGGTTGTTTTCTTATGAGAGAATGTTTTTGTGTTGCTGAGTGTAATTTTAGTATTCTCTAGAATGTCATGTTCAGTGTTTTTCAACTCCCTCATGTTTCTAATTTAGGTTCCAGAGTAAAAAAGCATTTGTTTTGCCCACCTTCTCTGTATCTGCACCGGTTCCCTTTATTTCAAGCCAGCTTATTCTCGGCTGGAGCTCCAGGACTCAGTGGAGAAGAACCGGTCCAGTTCCACGCAGTCAAATCTGTTCAATGTGAGCATGGGGATTTCTAGCTTTAGCTCAGCAGGGAAGCGAGTCACAAGCCTAGGGTTTGTTTATCAGAGTCTAGACCAGCTCCAGGCAAATATCGAAGCTTTTGATGCATTCTGACAGGGCCCAGCTGATCCTCAAGGGAGCAACTCTACTCCCTAGACTCAATGTCTTTAAACGTCTCTCGAGACAGTTGTATAATGCCAACTAAGTCATTCATTTCTGACCGAGTTTTGCCAGTCCAAAATTCTGGGTCAAAGAAGATGCACATATCAGACAGATCATCTGAACTCAAATAGGTTAATTCTTCAGTCTCATACAGCTTCCTACCTAGAGTTTTCTGGGAAAAATTAATAAATGAGTGATGCTTGTCTGAGCAAACTTTGCTGTCATAAATGGGATTATATGCATTTATTATTTTGAGTTATTTTTCATTTTGAACTGAATAGTCAGAACTAAAATAATCTGTTTTTTTAAAAACTTTCATAAAATTGTACCAGTCCAGTTTTTGTGATGTTGGACTAACAGTTCTGATAGTTCTAATTCTGAATAATGTAATTGTAGCTCGGCCTTGTCCATGTTAATCAGACAGCAGTTTTTACCTTGTGTGCCACTTTTGAAAAGCCTAAAGACCCAAAGTGTATTTAACCCTTTAAATATTCAATTTGGCATTATCTTATGTATACTTGGACAGACAGTTGAAGACTGTAGCTTGAGTTCAGAAACCTGCAGTAGCTTCATTATAACTGTGCATGTAAACATACTTTGTGCTACATTACATTATGAGTGGTTTTCTGAAGAACTGCAGAATAAAATAGTTTTATATTTGTTCTTTTGGAATTTGGTTCAAATCGTAGCCTTTGTTTTCAAGCCTGTAAAGTGTTCAAACGTTCTTTAGCTCTTTGCTAGAAGGTTTGGGATGTTTGCTTACTGGCCAAAATCAATAGAGCATGCTTGTTGTGCACAAGTCTCTGATATTCTGGCCTCAAGATAAGTCTATTGGCTTTTTTTGGTTGTTTTATCTTCCACATTTGTAAATTGTAGGCATAATCCTTAAAAATAGAAAATGGCACACCTCAAAACACTGCACTCTTAGAGGTATCATTCATGTCTGCAGCACTAATGGTACTTTAAAAGAATATTTCACCCTTTTGCAGAACTCTAAAACATCTATACATACATTTTAATAGTTTCCATCTGAAATTAGCACTAGTTTCAGTAAAACATCAACAACCTTCATTCATTTTTACACAAATTATGGGGGAGATTATTGATTAAGGATTTTTGCGTGGATCCTTGAACAATACTATGACCTCAAAATACATTTTGACATTTACATTACATAACCAGGTTTATATGACTGAATTTTCTGATATAGTAAAATTGCTTGGTAACTTACCTGCTACAGCACTGCACTTGTATCAGAATAAAGCAAAAAAAAAAAAAAAAAAAATATATATATATATATAGTGACATGCAAATGTGATAATTATTAAAATATTTATTTTAAAATCTGACTTACTTAAAGTAAATATATTAGGTGAAAGAGGATCAGATGACAAAAAAGTTTGTGAATGTGTGCATTCAAAAGACAGAAATACATGGTTATAGTGATAAT
The DNA here is from genome assembly GCF_049309525.1 of Garra rufa. Lineage (NCBI taxonomy): Eukaryota > Metazoa > Chordata > Actinopteri > Cypriniformes > Cyprinidae > Garra > Garra rufa. Next base: position 4,882,495 of record NC_133373.1, on the reverse strand, counting down.
TCAAATAAAAAATAATGTGTTCATCAGTAGATGATGCATTGTTAAAACACTTCTTGTAAATCAGTAATCGAAATGCGGTGTATCCATCTGACCAATGACTGATATTTGTGTGAATGTCCACAAAGCTTGAAGACTTTCTAAATGTATTTAAGCAGTAGGCTATTTTAGAAACGACCATTTAAAAGATGAAAAAGCTGATTTATTGTCTGATTACGAGTATTTTAAAATGTCATTTAATCTAATTGTGACCCTGGACCACAAAACCAGTCTTAACTAGCACAAGTATATTTGTAGTAATAGTCAAAAATACATTGTATGGGTCAGAAGTATAATTTTTTTAATGCCCAAAATAATTAGCATATTAAGTAAAGATCGTGTTGTAAAGCTCAGATATTTTGTACATATGTCAAAACTTAATTTTTGATTAGTAATATGCATTGCTAAGACTTAATTTGCACTACTTTAAAGGCTATTCTCTCAGTATTTAGATTTTTTGAACCCTAAGATTCTAGATTTTCAAATAGTTTTATCTCAGGCCAAATATTTCTCAGATCCTAACAAACCATACATCAGTGAGCTTTTTATATATTATTTATGTGAAAAAATGTATGCAAATCTCTCTCTCTTTTTTAATTCAGCTTTTAGATGATGAATAAATCTCAATTTCAAAAAATGTACTTATGACTGCTAGTTATGATTGTGGTTGAAGGTTATTATTATTATTATTATATATAGAATTAAAAGTACTTAATTTTTGGATTCTACCCAGCTCTACCTACAACAATGAATGTTGACAGATTCACAGTCATCTCTCTTAGATAAAACTGAACACACTTTTAGCCCCCTTTACTAAATATTTCACTTTAAAAGTGTCATTAAACATGCAAAAATCAACAAAATATAATTTTGCACAAAGGTCGCAACCCACATGCACATTTCTGAGCCTGTGTTGCTTTTTTTATGTCCAAAACACATAATTTTGAACAGAAATGGAGTCTGTAAGTGAAGTGAGTGAGTGAGCAATACTAACAGGGATGTTTGCCTTAACAAACACCGCTAATAATAATGGTTCTAACTGGGTTTTTGTGGCCCAGCCCTGCAGTGCTGATATTGGCGTTGTTCTTGTGCGCTCAGGTGAATGTAATTGGCTACATTGTGTTATTCTAGCCCAGCAATATCTATAGGCTCTGAAAAATATTTATGAAAGATTTATTTTAAGATCCTAATTGTGGGCTGTCTGGCTAATTTTGCCCTCTTTATTGTATGGTGTTTCCCTTTGTAATTGTAGGCTCTGTTTCAGGGTCGCTGGATTTAGTGTTGTTATGGGTGGTCGTTTCAGTCGGCCGTCTTGAGGCGACCGGCGCGGGCTGCTGATAGGAGACTTCCTCTTCCTCGCCTGTGCGAACCCCGACTTTTAATAACAGTCTGGCTGTACACTGCGTCTATTCAGGTCTGACTGAAGAAATGTCCAGATTTCTGTTTTTACTGTGGTTGTGGGAGAAATCTGAGCATCTTTGTAATGAAACCGGTGCCTGGTGTTTTGGTAGGTTGGGTTTGAAATACTTCAGTAAGGACGTGAATTTATGTTCTTCGAAATGGTAGCATATGCAGTCTCTAGTGGGATGGATTGTGCTGTGTGTGAAATTTTGGTAGAGCAGATTTCAGGACTTCACGTTTGGTTAGTTAAAGGAGGACTGTTTCACGCTCTGCTTTACTGCAACATCAACCAACCTATCTAACTTCTTTATTTCCCGCTCCAATAATACAAATAGACAATTGCAATTGGCCAAAAATCTGTTTTTGGACTGGAAGATGGTGTGTGTGTGGTCAGGTGTGTTCCAGTCAGGCTGGTGTAATAGGTTGTTCTTGGCACTGCGGTAAAGCGGTGGTGCTTTGATTTTGTGTGTGTGGGACACTTCAACTATGTCCTTATTTATGTAAGGGTGCGTGACACACCCTCCGCACTTCTACCCTATGTTTTACTACCGTCTATCCAACTGTGTGCCCAGTTCAGCCAGCATTAAACCCGCATGTTGTATAAGAGCTGCTCAGGATATTGCCATGAATGTGGTTGTATGTGTGTAGAGGAAAAAGAAATGGACCACACTGCACTGTGAGAAACAAAACTAGAGAGTAGACAGAAATCACACAGTATTTCACTGGCAGCTTAAAAGATTGTCTTTGTCATTTTTCACATTTGTCATGCTTAGCATTGAGTACTTGAGTCTTTGTTGACTGATCATATAGTTTACTCTCACTTTAGACCCTGTTATATCCCTCTCACTAGTTTCCTGTCTCTGATTGACGGGTGTATTGTTAAATTAGAATATGGTTTTACAGGCACACTTCAGGCTTTTTGTGATTTCTGAATCACAGAAATCACATTTCTGTTCTCTTCCTTAACTGATCTACAACTCATCTCAGTTTGTCTCTTCTCTTCTCATCTTGGATTGTATCACCTTTTCTTTTCTCTCCACTGTTCTTCTTCTCGTCTCATCTCCATTTCATCTCCTTCTCATTTTAGTTTGTCTCCCCACCTTGCATCTCTTCTTGCATTCTCTTTCATGTCTTCTCATCTTGGTTTGGGTCTCATCATCTTTTCTCTCCTTTGTTTTCCTTCTCATCTCATTTCATCTCCTTCTCAGTTTGTGTCCTCAGTTTGGGTCTACTCATCTTTTCTCCCCTCTCTTCTCCTTCTCATCTCTACTCCATCTCATCTTCATCATCATCATCATCTCATCTCAGTTTGTCTCCTTATCTTGTGTCTCCTCTTCTCATTTCTTTTAATCTTGTTTTGGGTCTTATCTTTTCACTCTCCTCATTTCTTCTTATCTTGGTTTGTTTCATTTTTTGTCTCCTATCTTGTCCTCTGTTCTGCTTTAGTAGTCTCAACTTCTCTGTCCTCTTCTCATTTGTCCTGTCTTCTCTGTCATCTCAGTTTGTGTCCTCTTCTCATCTTGGTTTGGGTCTTCTTGTGAGTCCTCTTGTCCTCTTCCCATTTGTTCTGTCTCCTCCATCATCTGAGTTTGTCTCCTCCTTTTATTTATTTTTATCTTGGTTTGGGTTTTATAATCTTTTCTCTCCTCTGTTCTCCTTTTTCTGTTTTCTCTATCTCACCTCTTTCTCATCTCATTTTTGTCTTCTAATTGTGTTTCCTCATCTTTAGTTCTCTTCTCATTTGTCCTGTCTCCTCCATCATCTCAGCTTGTGTCCTCTCATTTTGTGTCCTCTCATTTCTCTTCTCATTTCTTCTCATCTTGGTTTGTCTCCTCAGCTTTTCTTTCCTCTGTTCTCCCTTTTGAGTTTCCTCCATCTCATCTCCTTCTTATCTCAGTTTGTCTTCTGACCTTGTGTCTCCTCTCAGTTCTTCTCATAACTTGGTTTGGGTCTACTCATCTTTTCTCCCCTCTCTTCTCCTTCTCATCTCTTCTCCATCTCATCATCATCTTCATCATCATCATCTCATCTCAGTTTGTCTCCTTATCTTGTGTCTCCTCTTCTCATTTCTTTTAAACTTGGTTTGGGTCTTCTTATCTTTTTACTCTTCTCATTTCTTCTTATCTTGGTTTGTTTCCTTTTTTGTCTCCTATCTTGTCCTCTATTCTGCTTTAGTAGTCTCAATTTCTCTGTCCTCTTCTCATTTTTCCTGTCTTCTCTGTCATCTCAGTTTGTGTTCTCTTCTCATCTCCATCTTATCCCCTTCTCATCTCATTTTGTGTTTTCTAATATGTGTCTCCTCATCTATTCTCCCTTCTCCTCTCCTTCTCATCTCATCTCCTTTTCATCTCAGTTTGTGTCTCCTTATCTTGTCTCTCCTCTTCTAATTTCTTATCTCTTTTTTCCCTCATCTCATGTCCATCTCATCTCCGTCTCATCTCAGTTTGTGCCCTTATTTTGTCTCTTCTCATCCAATGTCTTCTTATCTTGGTTTGTTTTCTCATCTTTTGTCTCCTCTCTTGTCCTCTGTCTTGCTTTAGTTGTCTCAATTTGTCTGTCCTCTTCTCATGTGTCCTGTCTCCTCCATCATCTGAATTTGTGTCCTCTTATTTTGGGTTTTCTCTTCTCATTTCTTTTCATCTTGGTTTGGGTCTCATCTTTTCTGTTCTCAGTTCTCTGTCTTATGTTTTCTCCATCTCATCATCTACTCATCTCATTTTGTGTCCCCTCTCTTCTGCTCCTCGTCTCATCTCTGTCTCATCATCTTCTCATCTCAGTTTGTGTCTCCTTATTTTGTGTCCTCTTCTCATTTTTCTCATCTCAGTTTGTGTCGTCTCATTTCCTCTCATCTTTCTTTGGGTCTCATCATCTTTTCTCACCTCTATTCTTCTTATATTTTCTCCATATCATCTCCTTCTCATTTCATTTTGTGTCGTCTTATTGTGCGTCTCCTCATCTTTTCCTCTCTTCTCCTTCTTAATCTCCATTTCATCTCAGTTTGTGTCTTCTCATCTTGTATCTCCTCTTCTAAATTTTTCTAATCTGGTGTTCGCTTATTTTGTCTCTCCTCTTCTCATTTCTTCTTATTTTGGTTTGTTTCCTCGTCCTTGTCCTTTGTTCTGCTGTATTTGTCTCAGTTTGTTGTTCCTCTTCTAATTTCCCTGTCTGCTCCATTGTCTCAGTTTGTGTCGTCTCATTTTGTGTCTCCTCTTCTTATTTTGGATCTCCTCATCTTTTCTCTTCTCTGTTCTCCTCCTTATGTTTTCTCCATCCCATCTCCTTTTGTCCATTTTGTGTCTTCTAATTGTGCATCTCCTCATCTTTTTTCCCCTTCTCTTCTCCTTCCTATATTATCTCTGTCTCCTCTTTTTCTCTTTTTAGTTTGTGTCTCCTTATCTTGTCTCTTCTCATTTCTTCTTATCTTGATTTGTTTTCTCATCTTTTGTCTCATCTCAGGTCTTCTCTTGTGCTTTAGTTGTATCTAAGTGTCTGTCCTCTTCTTATTTATCCTGTCTCCACTATAATCTCAGTTTTTGTCCTCTCATTTTGTCTCACTTCTAATTTTTCTCATCTTAATTTGTCTCTTCTCTTCTCTTCTCTTCTCTTCTCTTCTCTTCTCTTCTCTTCTCTTCTCTTCTCTTCTCTTCTCTTCTCTTCTCTTCTCTTCTCTTCTCTTCTCTTCTCTTTCCTCTGGCTGCCCTGATTGTCAAGGCAGTCTATTTGTAATGGAGCTGGAGGAATAAGTAGATTTAAATGAGATGAAGACATGCAGTATTGATACATGCAGAAACTCTAAACCCCCAGCGGGCTGTGAGTACGCCAGCAGCTGCTCCTGAACCTGCGACTGTGCTCCCATTCATTGTGTGTTAAAGGTTAGTGTCTGCTCTCTGGGATTTATCTTCCACTTAGGGAGTCTCACATGAAACAAAATGAGCCACAGATGAGAGAGATCTGCAATGTGTGTTTGTGTGCCAGTCTTTTTTAGATTTATGTAACAGGATGTTGCTTTTATATGTGTTGCATTTTTAGCTCCAAGATTTTAGCAGAATGATGCTTATCTTTATGGAGAGAGATGATAGACATTAAACATGTCGGTCAATTTAATTGAGCCAAGTAAACTGTGAATATAGTTACTACTTACATTTATGTATATATGTTTTTTATTGTTATTACATTCAACTGTTTAGGGTCAGAAAGATTTATTTTTTAGGATTTATTTATTTATTTATTTGAAGTTGATACTCTTTTTCAGCAAGGATGCTTTAAATTGTTCAAAAGTGACAGTAAATACATTTATAATGTTACAAAAGATTTATATTTCAAATAAATGCTGTTCTTTCTATTGATCAATGAATCCTAAACAAATATACAACAGTTTGATAATAATTAGAAATCGATAATAAATAATAAATTTCTTGTTTTGTTTTTTTCTCAGTCAAGCAAACTCATTTATTTTTTAATGTTAATTTGTTTTCTTTTTCTTTCTTTATTTTGCAAACATACGTAATATATTTCTTGTTTTTTGTTTTGTTAGTTGTTTTGTTGTTGTTGTTTTATTTTATTGCACATTTGTTGTCTGACTTTCCTTCGCTTGACAGTGCAATTAATTAATTTTATTATTATTTATTTTTTCTTATTTTATTTTTTGTTTTGTTTAGTTTTTTAGCTGGTCAAACTTATGTAATATATATTTTGTTGTTTTGTTTTATTTCATTAGACATTTGTTGACTGATTTTCCTTCACTTGCCAGTGCAGTTGATGAATTTGGTTCTTCTTCCTTATTTTATTTTATTTTTTTTTTTTTTTTTGTTTTGTTTCATTTTTCTTAGCTGGCCAAACTCATTTAATATATTTCTTTGTTTTGTTTTGTTTTTCTTAGCCAAGCAAACTCATTTAATTTATGTTATTTATTTTGATGTTCTTGTTGTTTTGTTTTTCTTAGCTGGCCAAAACTTGTTTGTTTGTTTTTGTTTTGTTTGTTTGTTTTTTGTTTGTTTATTCTATTTTGAGTTTTTTCTTTTCTTTTCTTTTTTTTGCGGGCCAAACTTAATATAATATATAATATGTAATTTAAATATGTTGTTTTGTTTTGTTTTTCTTAGCCAAGCAAACTCTTTAAATTTTTATTTTATTTTATTTTCATTTTATTGATGGCTGCTAAAATCTCGGAATTTAATTGAACTAACTGAACAGTGAATATAGTTACTACTTACATTTATGTATATATGTTTATATTTTTATTACATTCAAATGATTTGGGTCAGGAAGATTATTTTTTTTATTTTGTATATATTTATTTATTTATGTAATACTTTTTTCAGCAAGGATGCATTAAAATGTTCAAAAGTGACAGTACATACTTTTACAATGTTACAAAATATTTCTTTTTCTAATGAATGCTGTCTTTCTATTGATCAAAGAATCAAAATATACAACAGTTAAAAAAACTGATAACAATAAGAAATGTTTTTGAGCATAAATAAATAAGTAAATAAACAAGTAAAAAAATCTTTGAGAAACAAACAAACAAAAAAAATCTTCCTGATCCCAAACTTTTAAATGGTGGTGTGCACAATTTATAAAACTAACTTTTATATTCTTATATGTTATATAAAAATGTTATATCACACATTAAAGTAATTAGTGATGTGGAGACCTTGGGTTTCCAACAGGGCTAACTAAAATACCTGTTAAAACCACACATCAAACCAAGCCAAAAGATGAAATATTCAGCTGCAGTTTTCAATTAAAACCGCCAATTACATAATCTCATTCTCTATGGATCCAAAGGCTAGAAACAACCCAATTTATTAAAGTCTCGTTGTTTGCCACCTTCCGTTCTTCTCTAAATGACGCTTACATAACAGTCATTCTCCAATCTCTTTAAGAGACGGGTGACATTTGTCTTTGAAGTGAAATGGCAAGCTCGCTTTGGAGATACTTTTCAGATTTAAGAAACTTCTCGCACCCCAGTTTCCTTTGGTCTTTTCTTTATCATATCCTGACAGGGAAAAAACCTGGACTGCGTGTGCGTTCTCGTTTCTCTGATGATGAATCAAGGTTTCTGCTTGCCTTTGTTTCTTATTTTAGTTTTGTTTATTTCTCTCAGAGTCCTGTTACAGATTGCAATGAGTACGGAAAATACACACACCTCTCCCGTGGAGCGTCTGCCAGGTTCTCCTTTTGTGAACGTCGTCTCGTTAGTTCTGGAAGTGGGCGTGATTGAAGAATAACTGACCTGGATTGAATGCCTCTGCTGATTTTTGGTTTATTTAAAGTGCGTGTTACATTACGACACACCCGAAACATTGAGAAACAACATACTATTATTGCTAATCACTTTTTGGAACCATTTTGGATGCAATTTAGTGTCTGTGCGTGTACGAAGACTGATTTTAAGACGTTCAGGCACACTTAGTCATTTGAAGTCCATTCTTATGTGCTCAGTCATGTGTTTCCAGGAACCCTGAACTTCCCCTTCCACACACACACACACACACACACACACACACACACACACACACACACACACATACACACTGGACGGTGTAAGGAGGTTGTGGCGGGAATGGGTAATAAATATTTTGTCTTTGCGGACCAACACTGCCCTCCATAGGTTAGAGTACTAATGCAGTACAAACGCTCGTATGCAAACTCACTGAACCCCCTTGTCAGGACATGGAGCCTGGGGAACACTGCAGGAGAGGAGTGGAGTAAAGAAGGGGGAGGTTTTGGGGTAAATTGGAACCATGTTGCCCCTCTGAAACATTCCAAGCGGACCCCTCGTCTTCCTGGAATACATACACATGCACACAGAGAGGGTCCAGTCTTAACTCTGGCATGTAAACTACGCTGACTATGTGTGCATCTGTTTATGACATGCAAAATTGGTTCAGCCTCATCGCACTGGACACTACCTAACCTACAAATGTATAACATACTTGACTGGGTTTCAAAGATTTGTGTTTGCTGAAGGTTGCAGAGCATCTACTGATCTCTTTAAGATGCCTTGATATAGTCGGTATATACTACAATTCAAAACCTAGTCAGTCTTATTATTTACACAAATTGAAGTATGGGAATTATGTATTGGCCAGAACATGTCAAAATGATCTTATAGTTTAGTTTTTGAAGGAGTTCTCATGTTGGACGTTTGTTGACTGATTTTCCTTCACTTGCCAATGCAACTGATAAATTTGTTTTTTTGTTCTGTTTTTTATTTTATTGTATTTATTGTATTTGTTTTTTTTTTTTTTTAGCTGGTTAAAGTTATGTAATACACTTCCTGTTGTTTTGTTTTGTTTTTTGTTTTGTTTTTCTTAGCCAAGCAAACTCTTAATTTTTTATGTTATTTTGTTTTCTTGTTTTGTTTTCTTGTATTGGACATTTGTTGACTGATTTTCGTTCACTTGCCAATGCAGTTGATGAATTTGGTTTTTATTCCATTTTGTGTATTTTTTTTTTCCTTATTTTAAATTATATTATTTTATTTTGTGTGTTTTTTAGCTGGTCAAAGTTATGTAATATACTTTTTGTTGTTTTGTTTTTACTTAATAATAATTAATTAATATCTAACTCATTTAATATATTTCTTGTTTTGTTTTGTTTTATTTTTCTTAGCCAATCAAACTTATTTAATTTGTTATTTTGGTTTATTTTGGTTTATTTGTTTTGCAAATGTATGTAATATATTTCTTGTTGTTTTGTTTAGTTTTTCTTAGCTGGCCAAACTCATTTAATATATTTCTTGTTTTTTGTTTGGTTTTTCTTAACCAAGCAAATGTTTTTTTTTTCTTAGTCAAGCAAACTCATTATATTTTTTATGTTATTTTGTTTTATTTTTTTTCTTGCTGTTTTGTTTTTCTTAGCTGGCCAAACTCATTTTAAAATATATATTTCCAGGGTTTTTTTTTTCGGTTTTGTTTGTTTTTGTTTTGTTTTTGTTTGTTTGTTTTTGTTTTGTTTTTATATTTAAAAAATTTATATTTTGTTTTATTTTTCTTGCTTCTTAGCTGGCCAAACTCATTCAATATATATTTCCTTTTTTTTTTTTTTCGTTTTGTTTGTTTGTTTTAGTTTTGTTTTTCTAAGACAAACAAACAGATTTGTTTTGTTATTCTTGGCCAAGTAAACTTTAATTTACTATTACTTTGTTTTATTTTGCTTGCTGTTTTTTATTTTATTTTATTTTTTGTTTTTTTGTTTTTGTTTGTTTGGGTTTTTTTTTTTAGCCAAGCAAGCGCATTATTTTTTTTTTCTTTGTTTGTTTTTCTTAGCCAAGCAAACTCATTAAATTTTTTGTTATTTTGTTTTATTTTTATTGCTGTTTTGTTTTATTTTGTAAACGTATCTAATATATTTCTTGTTGTTTTGTGTTTTTGTTTTGTTTTTCTTAACTGGCCAAACTTAATATATGGCCATTTCATATTTTTTTATTTTTTTGCTTAGTTTTTCTTAGACAAGCAAACACATTTTTGTTTTATTTTGTTTGTTAGTTTGTTTTTCTTAGCCAAGCAAACTAATTACATGTTTTTATGTTATTTAAAAAAATATATATTTATTTTTCTTGCTGTTTTGTTTTGTTTTTTTCCCAGCTGACCAAACTAATTCAATATATATTTCCTTTCCTTGTTTTTTTTTTTTTTTTTTTTTTTTTTTTTTTACTTTTTTTCTTCTTTTTCCAAGCAAAAATAGATATTTTTTTTGTTATACTTAGCCAAGTAAACTCGTTAAATTTTTACTTTACTGTTACTATGTTTTTATTTTTCTTGCTGTTTTGTTTTGTTTTATTTTATTTTGTTTTGGGTTTTTTGTTTTTGTTTGTTTGGGGTTTTGTTTAGCCAAGCAAGCGCATAATTTTTTTTGTTTCTTTGTTTTCCTTAGCCAAGCAAACTCATTAAATTTTGTTTTATTTTTCTTGCTGTTTTGTTTTATTTTCCAAACTTATGTAATATATTTCTTGTTGTTTTGTTTTTCTTAGCTAGCCAAACCTAATATATGGCCATTTAATATATTTTTTGTTTACTTTTCCTAAGTTTTCCTTAGCCAAGCAAACACATTTTTATTTTTATTTTATTTTGTTTGTTTTTCTTAGCCAAGCAAACTCATTACATATTTTGTATGTTATTACAATTTTTATTTATTTATTATTACTAAAAAAAATGATTTGTTATTATTTTTCTTGCTGTTTTATTTTATTTTTTTAGCTGGCCAAACTCATTTAATATATTTCTTGTTTGTTTGTTTTTCTTAGCCAAGCAAACTCATTACATGTTTTTTATGTTATTAAAAAATATTTTTATTTATTATTGTTAAAAATAATTTGTTATTATTTTTCTTGCTGTTTTGTTTTGTTTTTCTTAGCTGGCCAAACTCTTTTAATATATTTCTGGTTTTTTGTTTTTCTGGTCCAACTTACTGATGTTTTTTATTTGAGTATTAAGCATAAGACTTCAGAAAGAGGTTTTTAAAATAATGGGAAACATAAATTCACTCAAGTGTGTCCTGACTTTTGACTGGTAGTGTACACCTTCATTATATTGTCATCTGTTGTTTTAGGTTACTTTCATAGTGCTTAATCAAGTGCAATCTGAAAACACAATGGGCTCAGCATTCCTCGCTTTTACAGTCTGTTAAAAAAATTGAATGCTTTTTTTCCTGCTTTCGCAAGAATCGGCAAGGAAGTGTGACCAGCCCATCATGTGATTTTATTTTTCTCCAGTTTTCCCTCTTTTTGTCACATTTCACATATCTCCAGATTGCTGAGGCGGTTTGCATTCTTGCGTTATCTGCCATATTTTTGTACCGTCCCTCCACTCGTAATTCCCGACACAAATCTGCGCTTTGGAACAACAAGCCCCATGTTTATGATGTAGGCTTTTGTCCTCCTCATTTTTGTTCCCCCTCTTTTTTTTGTCTCGATTTTGGAGTAATGGAGTCAGGCTTCTCTCTAGCCCTGCCAAAACTCTGTCTGGAACACATTACAGCTGAGATCCAACACATGGCAACTGTTAGAAAGAGAGAGAGAGAGAAATAGACAGAGGGAGAGAGGAAAAGCAAAAAGAGCAAAAGAAAAACAAAGCAGGTTTAACATTTGGTTTCAGTGTCAGTGAAACACCCCCACCCTCCGTCGCGCGCCCTCATATGTCTCCCCTCTCCCTCGTTCGGATTTTTGTGTCCTTTGTTTAATGTCCTGCACCCTCACTTACTCAGTCTTTTGCTCATCTTCTTCTCCTCTTGTCTTTTCCTCCAAATCCTGCTCATTGACATGAAGTGTTTCTCAGGCTGTCCATCCCCCGTGATTTAATTTTATTCTGTCAGTTCTCTCATCATGAGTTTGTGTGAAGTTTCCACTACTTGATTAATATGACAAGCAGCACATAAGCCGGAACACACACTCACACACAATCCAGGAGATGATTAAAGACAGGAAGAGGAGGAGCCAGTGATGAAGAACGAAATGATGATGCCTCATTATCACATGTCATAAGAGGAGATCATTTGAGAAACCCTTGCTGAATAATGATCGTAGAGTTACTTAAGATAGAGCGGTTTATTACTAATGGATGGGTAGGAGATTGAAAATGATAAATAGTCAACAGAGCGAGACAGAAAGACTAAGGACATGTTCTTGTGTCAATCTACACTGTTTTTAATTGGTATTTTATGTAAACACACATTTAATGGTTGTCTTCATGGGTGCCACTATTTTAAGATGCTGTGTCATTGTCATTGATTATTTTGGATATATATCTGGTACAGTACATGCCAAATTTTTTTAAGGAAAAAAAAATCTCTAATTCTGTAAAATATACAAGAGAGTCCGTTGGTACTACATTACTATCCTATAATATTGAAGGTTTTTTGAAATATAAATAATGGTATAATAAATGGTGACTGTCAAAAAAACTTGACGGATTTTTTAAAACATAAATTGAATATTGAAGAATGGTAAAAATAATATAATAGCCAAATACTCTTCTTTTGAGTTTTTCCAGTTGAGTTTCCAGTTGAGATCAAAAGTTTACATTCCCCTTTCATAATCTGTAACATATTCGTTATTTTAACTATATAGAGGGATCATACAAAATGCATGTTATTGTTTATTTAGTTCTGACCTGATTAAGATATTTTACATAAAAGGTGTTTACATATAGTCCACAAGAAAAAATAAAACAATGACCCTGTTCAAAAGTTTACATCCCTTTAATACTGTGTTTACCTGAATGATCCACAGCTGTGTTCTTTTGTTTAGTGATAGTTGTTCATGAGTCCCTTGTTTGTCCTGAAAAGTTAAACTGTCCGCTGTTCTTCAGAAAAAAATCCTTCAGGTCTTACAAATTCTTTGGTTTTCCAGCATTTTTGTGTATTTGAACCCTTTCCAATAATGACTGTTTGATTGTAAGATCCACCTTTTTACACTGAAGACAACTGAAGGACTCATATGCAACTATTACAGAAGGTTGAAATGCTCACTGATGCTCCAGAAGGAAACACAATGTATTAAGACCTGGGCAGGTGAAAACTTTTTGAATTTGAAGATCAAGGTAAATTTAACTTATTTTGTATTCTGGGAAACATGTAACTATCTTCTGTAAAATCCATTTATCTCCATTCTGTTCAAAAGTTTTCACCCCCGGCTCTTAATGCATTGTTTTTGCTTCTGGAGCATCAGTGAGCGTTTGAACCTTCTGTAATAGTAAATAGTAAACCAATGAATTTGTGGGACCTGAAGGATTTTTCTGAAGAACAGCAGGCAGTTTAACTGGTCAGGACAAAGAAGGGACAAATGAACAAATGTCAGGCTGTGGATCATTCAGGTAAGAACACAGTATTAAACATCAAGGGGATGTAAACTGTTGAACAGGGTCATTTTTATAAAGCACAAAGCTTATTGCGATTTATTGGATAGGAGGTGCACTAGATGTTCGGTTCATTAACTTAAAACAGGCTAGACTAATCGATTCTTTGGATTTAAGAATCAATATTGTTTCATTAAGATGAGAATACATTGGAATTGAGAAATCGCTATTTTTACCCAGTCCTATTGTATAACTGTTTACGACTGTAATAATCTGTCCTGTGTGAATGGACTTACATGTACAGGCAAAATAGCTTGCACACTGGTTTAAGATGTAAATGCTAAGCAAAATGTTAACACACACACACACACACACACACACACACACACACACACACACACACACATATGCACACAGAACAACCCAAAGCTTCAAATACTATTCCACATGGTAATTAAGTTTTAATGCAATATTAGGTTTTCATCAAATCACAAACCTCCTGCAGTTCCCTCAAGAAACTTCTTCTTTCCCCAGAGCAAAAACTTAATCCAGGTTAACCCAAACTCTGTTGCAGCAACATTTAGCTGACCAGTAAATCAGTTTTTGTTATTCGTAGCTCTTTGCTATCCAGTAGTAGTACATTTTTGGATAGAGAGACACTGTTGTGAAAGATCTTCTTGTTCTTTGGGCAACCCTCTTTTGGGCAACTCTTTTGCAACCCCTTAGGGACAAATCAAATCATAACCAATTCCATACAATGCTTCAACACATGGTTTTGTTTCTTAAAAGTACTAAAGTCAAATAAAACAAAACAAAACACTTGTTTCCAAATCACTGCTGTTTATGATTTTAAATAACATGAGTATTATCACTGCAAAAAATGCTTTTCTGACTTAGATTTTTTTTATCTTGTTTCCAAGACAAGAAAAGTCAAAATTATTGTATTGTTTTCCGAAAAAAACAAGTCAAAATTAAGTGAGTTTTTGCTTGAAACACACAAAATAATCTGCCAATGGAGTAAGAAAAATAATCTTGTTTTCTGTTTGAAATAAGATTTTTTTGCTTTCCCCATTGGCATTTTAAATAAATAAACTTTAAGTTAATTTGTTTTCTAAAAACAAGAAAATAATTTTTACTTGTTTATAAAATCCTTCTTGAATTAATATTTTTTAGATATTTTGGCTGGAAACAACAAGACAAAAAATTTAAGTAAGAAAAGCATTTTTTTGCAGTGATGTATAATAATACATTAGTGATGTCTAATTTAAATGTAATTTTTGGCTGTTCTAAAGTCTTTTCCCTTCTAGCTCCTGCATTTATAGGTTATGTGCATTAAAAGAGTACAAGCCCTTATTACCTGGCCTGTTTTCCACAGATCTGCCACTGCACGGTTGCTATGGGAGACAATGCTGGTTGCTAAGCAGAAGGAGGCAGTGATGGAAGTAAGGAGGCAACTGGTTGAGGCAGCCAGCAAAGAGAACCTGCCAATCAAAATGAGTCTAGGTAAGGCCACGCCCACATTTAAACTACAGGAGACATTGAGAACCTATTCTCTACTGACATTCACAACACTCAGAAGAACACAAGATTAGAGACTCAAGAAAGCTTTAGGAATCCAAATCTTAGGTTCAATTAGTAAAGGTAAATTTACCCACAAACAACACTAATGTTATGAACTTTTAATTGTTGCCAGAATACAAATTAGGCATTCTGCCCAAACAGCAGGTCTCTTGTGGCTTTGCAGAACTTGCTTTTACATTTACTCGAGCTTACTGTGTGTGTGCGATTCTACAGAATTTTGTGTAACAAGACAAAGGCCTATATTCAGAAACTTTTTGCTAAACATTTTACATCCATAGCCATTACGAACACAGTGAACAATAGAAAGAGATTCAGTGTTAAAGACAGAAACAGAAGTTTTCAGTCAAAGACCCACAGCACCTCCATTAGACAGCAAGCAGTACTACAGATGTGGCCACTGAGGAAATATGAACCTCATGTGGAATCGTATGTTCACACACACACACACACACACACACACACACACACACACACACACACATGTTCTAGAGGTGCTCTGTTGTTCATAAGTTAGGCACTAGAGTCTGAAATGAGGGGTAAAAATACTCTCAGGCATGTGAGACATTCACAGAGCTCTTAAATACACACAGACACAATGACTATAATCAGTGGGAATAGTGTGTTAGAGTTGAAGAGCAGAGTAGAAGACTAATGTGGAAAAACTAAAGATTTGGTTTGCCTGTTCCTGCAGTGGTTGTTTTAGTTCAGCTGGACAGTTTTATCCTGACAATTTTTATTTTTAAAGGGGTCATCGGATACAAAACTCACTTTTACATGTTGTTTGAACATTAATGTGTGTTGGCAGTTTGTGTACACAACCACCCTACAATGATAAAAATCCACCCAGTGGTATTTTTATAATCTTTAAAAGTAATATCCCCTTTTCAAAATCAGGTCATTCTCAGCTTTTTGTCGGTGTGACGGCACACAGACAGAGGCCCCTCCCACGATTGTTGATTGACATGAGTGCCTTACCTTAGACCCGCCCTCACCGAGCTAAAAACAGTCCGACTCTGATCGCCATTGTGTCGACTCAGGTGCAGGGGAAGACAAGAATGTCTCAAATTGAGCGATTGAGGTGTTCTGTTGTTGGATGTAATAATGAACATAGCAGTCGTCATTTGCTCCCACTGAAGACGCTGAGGATTAACGTTACTTTCGTTTTTGAAAGGAAAGTGCCGATCCCAATCTACATATGCGTCTATGTTCGTGTGAATCATTCGTGATGCAGCTTCACCCACAGCAGAAGTGAGTATAAGGGTTTTTTGTGCATCTTTGCAAATGGCCTTTCTTAATGTGCTAGTTAGCAAGTTTTACAGCTAATGTGGCTAAATTCGGCTAAACTAAACATTATGGCTCGTCAACCCACGGCAGAAGGGACGGGGCGAGCAGAGCTCATTAGCATTTAAAGGAACATGCAACATAATAGCTTTTTCTAAAAAGGGCTGATTTTGACAAGGTAAAAAGAGTGTTTCTTACACTACTATTGAGAACTTTTAACCAAAGTATGTTATAGACTTCTTATTAAGACCCTAAAGAATCATATCAACTTGTGGAAAATGGCCATCCGATGACTCCTTTAAAATTAGTATAGTTCAACAATATAGTGTAAATGTATTTTTTCCCCCCAGCAGTTTTAGTTTAGTTAGTTCAGTTAATCAGTTTAAGTTCAATATGTGTACAATATATGATCATAAATACAGAAATAAACAGTAATATTGCAAAATGCTATTACAATGTAAAATAATGGTTTTTATTTTAATATGCTTTCAAATATAATTTATTCCTGTGATGCAAAGCTGAATTTTTGTATCAGCTGTTACTCCAGTCTTAAGTGTCAGATGATCCTTCTGAAATCATTCAAATATGTTGATTTATTATTAGAATTGTCAATGTTGGAAACAGTTGCTGCCAAATATTTTTGTGGAATCTGTGATTCTTTGATAATTAAAAAGTAAAAAACAAAAACAAAAACTGCATTTATTCAAAATATAAATCTTTTCTAACAGCGTAAATCTATGCTATCACTTTTTACTCATTTAACAGATCCTTGGTTAATAGTATTAAGTAGAAAAGTATTAATTTCTTTCTAAAAATTATAGAATATAAATGTACTGACCTCAAACTTTTGAACTGTAGTGTTTATTCTTAGAAAACATTTCTATTTTAAATAAATGTTGTTCTTTTTAACCTTTTTATTGATTTAAAATAAAAAAGAGTATCACATGTTCCAAAAAATATTAAGCAGCACAACTGTTTTCAACACTGATAATAAATCAGCATATTAGAAAGATTTCTGAAGGATCATGTGACACTAAATACTGGAGTAATGATGCAGAAAATTTAGCTTTGTATCACAGAAATAAATTAAATTTTTAAATATATTCACATAGAAAACAGTTATTTTAAATTAAAATAATATTTCACAATATTACAGTTTTTTCTGTATTTATGATCAAATAAATTCAGCCTTGATGAGCCTTGATGAGCTTTGATAAGAAACGTCTTTAAAAACCATTAAAAACTCACTGATCCCAAACATTTGAGCGGCAGTGTATATATAAGTATACACACATACAGTATATATTTTTAGAAATATTTAAACGTATTTACGTGTATATATTTAAATTCATATTATTTGTTTAGATATATAAACAACAATTTTCTTAAATATATACATGCATGTGTGTATGTATTTATATTTTATACCAATTTTAGTTTAGTTCAGCAGCATTAGTGCAACTGCTTTCTGCCAGTTTTGGTTTGGTTGAACAGTTTTAGTATAGTTTAGTGCAACATTTTAACAGTTTTCATCTGTCAGCTAGCATGCAATTTGTTCAATCTGAACATCTAGCAAAAGCACACACCCTAAATGACAGGGCAACAGTTCATTGGACCACAACCTCTAAAAACTGTCTCACACACTCATTGCAGGTCACCTCATGTTCTTAAATATGCAAACAAGACTGCCCTTTTTGCAGTTTCTGTATTCGTTTGCAAATTTAACTGTCAAATCCTATAAATTGAGCGCCTTTCATGGTTAATGTGACAACATGCACATCTGTCAATGTGTGTTTGTTTAAGAGAGTAAGAGAATATTATGATGCCAGTGTGGGGTTTGTATTGCTAAACCGTTCTGATTGAACAACACGCAGGGCTGTTCTTCCAAAGCACACACACTCCTGCAGTCCAGAAACTTCAGCCAATCTTTCTCGCTGGATCACAGTTATTTCCTGATCTTCAAGCCAACAGAACTTTCACAGTGCCAGAACAATCATACTGCGTATCAAACAGAACAAGTTACACACACACACATGCACACAGTCTTTTTCTTTGCAATGCAGTCACAGCTGTTACAGATTTTGTTTTGCTTCAACTTGTAGCATCAGATGCGTTATTCTGATGGGCTGTCATAAAATACGAGTATGTGCTCTGGTGGTCTTTATTTTTGTGTGAACTCTGGTGGTCTTTCTTCACTGTGTGAACGTGAGTGCGCTTGTCTGCATGTGCATACTGTGGGTCACTGCTTCGCTGTGTGTGTTTATGTACGTTCAGCCCTTGTTTCATGGTCATGTGATGGTGTTCCATGTCTCTCTTTTTCTGTTCCAGCTTTTGGTCTGCTTGGAACTCACTCTCTCTCTTATTTTTCCTGGTGAAGCTGTGCCCGACAAATTATGCTGAGTGATTCTCGGGTATTTTGCTATAGCGTTCTAAAGCTGACTCAATCTATAATAGCCCTATTCAGTCTTTGGATATTTCTGGAACAAAATCCATTTTCTCAACATTATTTTATGAGCTGGCAGAATCTGACTGGTCTTTCTAGACAGTGCCACCATTTTCCCTAACCCAGCCACCCACAGAATGTGGCCATGGACATCAGAGGACTACATTTCCCTTGATTCATTGCATACAAATGAGCTGGCGAAGTGTTCGTTATTGACAAAAAGGCTTTATGGGGTGAGCGGTTGTGCCTTTCTGGATTAGCCCCGACTTTCTTTTCATTTTCCCAGTTGTCAAACAGTTTTCATATGCATCTGCTCTCTGCCCTACAGAGATTTTTAGCCAATTAGTTTGCAGTAGTTGGAAAAAGGTTTTGGACCTATAAACTAAACCATCTCCAGACTTGCACATCCACATTTGGAGGTCAGTTGTCCCCCTTACCCCCACCTACAGCTTGACTTTTTTCCTGCAGGAACGAAGTCTGGTGTGCGTGTCCTAATTCTACTCCCTGACGTCTTACTAGCATTTGTGATTTCATCGCTTTCTCATTTTAAATAAAATACAGACAATTCCCACACAAAACAAGTATTTCTCAAGAGGCATGCTTACAAAATACCAGTGAATTGTATGTTTGTGAAATTTGGGCTGAAATGGGGTTGGAATCATTTTGTGAATCTGTCATCTTAAGAAAATGACCTTCAGGGGAACCACAGGGCTCTGTGCTCAGCCCGCCAATGATTCAATCTCAATCGTGTAACCGCCCTCTGGATGTCTGCCTGATTTTTGCTGTTGCTGCGTGGCTTGTTCTAGTAATTTTCAAGCCAACTTTCATTCTGTTTGTGCTTTTTCTGTCTCTTTTGTGTGTGTGCATGTGCATTTTGGCTGAACTAAAGCAAACATTGGCTGCATTGGTGCACAGGATATACTCCCACATCTGGTGCTGGTTCATAGCATCAGCATAGCGATGTGGCTCTATGAGTTAATGTGAACACCCCCTCACCCTCAGACACCCGACCCACCACTTTATTTTTCTGTGTATGTTCAGGAATTTGAGCATGAATTATAAAAAGATGTAATTGTACAATTGTTTATAAATTTTTTCTTGTATTGGATCAAACAAATTAGATATGGTAAAAATGTGTCCTTTTAAAAACTAGGTTATATTTATGAGCCAAATAG